>NC_090447.1:1407688923-1407976661 GCF_031143425.1 Pleurodeles waltl | reverse complement strand
TTGTTGGTACAATTCCATGATCCCAGTGGTCTGTAGCACAGACCCTGGTACTGCCAAACTGCCCTTCCTGGGGTTTCACTGCAGCTGCTGCCAACCCCTCAGACAGGCATCTGCCCTCCTGGGGTCCAGCCAGGCCTGGCCCAGGATGGCAGAACAAAGAACTTCCTCTGAGAGAGGGTGTGACACCCTCTCCCTTTGGAAAATGGTGTGAAGGCAGGGGAGGAGTAGCCTCCCCCAGCCTCTGGAAATGCTTTGTTGGGCACAGAGGTGCCCAATTCTGCATAAGCCAGTCTACACCGGTTCAGGGACCCCTTAGCCCTGCTCTGGCGCGAAACTGGACAAAGGAAAGGGGAGTGACCACTCCCCTGACCTGCACCTCCCCTGGGAGGTGTCCAGAGCTCCTCCAGTGTGCTCCAGACCTCTGCCATCTTGGAAACAGAGGTGCTGCTGGCACACTGGACTGCTCTGAGTGGCCAGTGCCACCAGGTGACGTCAGAGACTCCTTCTGATAGGCTCCTTCAGGTGTTAGTAGCCTATCCTCTCTCCTAAGTAGCCAAACCCTCTTTTCTGGCTATTTAGGGTCTCTGTCTCTGGGGAAACTTTAGATAACGAATGCAAGAGCTCATCCGAGTTCCTCTGCATCTCTCTCTTCACCTTCTGCCAAGGAATCGACTGCTGACCGCGCTGGAAGCCTGCAAACCTCCAACATAGTAGCAAAGACGACTACTGCAACTTTGTAACGCTGATTTAGCCGCCTTCTCGACTGTTTTCCTGCTTGTGCATGCTCTGGGGGTAGCCTGCCTCCTCTCTGCACCAGAAGCTCCGAAGAAATCTCCCGTGGGTCGATGGAATCTTCCCCCTGCAACCGCAGGCACCAAAAAGCTGCATTACCGGTCCCTTGGGTCTCCTCTCAGCACGACGAGCGAGGTCCCTCGAATCCAGCAACTCTGTCCAAGTGACCCCCACAGTCCAGTAACTCTTCAGTCCAAGTTTGGTGGAGGTAAGTCCTTGCCTCACCTCGCTGGGCTGCATTGCTGGGAACCGCGACTTTGCAGCTACTCCGGCCCCTGTGCACTTCCGGCGGAAATCCTTTGTGCACAGCCAAGCCTGGGTCCACGGCACTCTAACCTGCATTGCACGACTTTCTAAGTTGGTCTCCGGCGACGTGGGACTCCTTTATGCAACTTCGGCGAGCACCGTTTCACGCATCCTTGTAGTGCCTGTTTCTGGCATTTCTCCGGGTGCTACCTGCTTCAGAGAGGGCTCCTTGTCTTGCTCGACGTCCCCTCTCTCTGCTGGTCCAATTTGCGACCTCCTGGTCCCTCCTGGGCCTCAGCAGCGTCCAAAAATGCTAACCACACGATTTGCAGCTAGCAAGGCTTGTTGGCATTCTTTCGGCGGGAAAACACTTCTGCACGACTCTCCACGGCAAGAGGGATCCGTCCACCGAAGGGAAAGTCTCTAGCCCTTTTCGTTCCTGCAGAAACCTCAGCTTCTTCTGTCCAGTAGAAGCTTCTTTGCACCCGCAGCTGGCATTTCCTGGGCATTTGCCCATCTCCGACTTGCTTGTGACTTTTGGACTTGGTCCCCTTGTTCCACAGGTACCCTAGATTGGAAATCCACAGTTGTTGCATTGCTGGTTTGTGTCTTTCCTGCATTATTCCTCTAACACGACTTCTTTGTCCTTAGGGGAACTTTAGTGCACTTTGCACTCACTTTTCAGGGTCTTGGGGAGGGTTATTTTTCTAACTCTCACTATTTTCTAATAGTCCCAGCGACCCTCTACAAGGTTACATAGGTTTGGGGTCCATTCGTGGTTCGCATTCCACTTTTGGAGTATATGGTTTGTGTTGCCCCTATCCCTATGTTTCCCCATTGCATCCTATTGTAACTATACATTGTTTGCACTGTTTTCTAAGACTATACTGCATATTTTTGCTATTGTGTATATATATCTTGTGTATATTTCCTATCCTCTCACTGAGGGTACACTCTAAGATACTTTGGCATATTGTCATAAAAATAAAGTACCTTTATTTTTAGTATAACTGTGTATTGTGTTTTCTTATGATATTGTGCATATGACACTAAGTGGTACTGTAGTAGCTTCACACGTCTCCTAGTTCAGCCTAAGCTGCTCTGCTAAGCTACCATTATCTATCAGCCTAAGCTGCTAGACACCCTATACACTAATAAGGGATAACTGGGCCTGGTGCAAGGTGCAAGTACCCCTTGGTACTCACTACAAGCCAGTCCAGCCTCCTACATTGGTTGTGCAGTGGTGGGATAAGTGCTTTGAGACTACTTACCACTCTTGTCATTGTACTTTTCATAAGAGAAAAATATACAAAACAAGGTCAGTGTATATACACATAGCCAAAAAGTTTTGCATTTCCTCTTTTCACTCTTTTCTAAGTGCTGAAAAGTACTTCTAACTTTCTAAAAAGTTCTAAAAAGTTTTTAAAGTTTTTTTCTCTGTCTTTCTAAAAGCTCTGACAAACTTTTTATCTTTTACTATCACTTTAACTCTCTCTAAAAATGTCTGGCACAGGCCAAAATGTTGATCTGTCCAAACTTGCATATGACAACCTTAGCTGGAAAAGAGCAAGGAGTCTCTGTATAGAGAGAGGTTTGAGTGTAGGGAAGAATCCTTCCTTGGAACTGTTACTGAACATGCTTAGAGAACAGGATAAGGCCATAGGTGCCTCATCTGTTGAAAAAGTACCTAATAGTTCCCAATCTGATTCAGGGACTCCCCCAGGAAAAGATTCAGGAAAGAAACTTCCTAGCCTGCCCATTACTAGACAGTCTAGCATAGTTGGTAATGATGATGAGCCACACCATACAAATAGTGTTGTCTCACATCATAGCAAAAGCATTTATCCTCACCATACTGGTAGTAATGTTTCTGTTAGCCAAGCTGTTAGGGTGGCTTCTGTAAGGGACAGGTCTCCTTCTGTTCATTCCCATCATACCTCTGTATCTAGGAATGTCCCTCCCACCAACCCTGATGACAGAATGTTAGAGAGGGAACTCAATAAGTTGAGGGTGGAACAAACCAGACTGAAGCTTAAAAAGCAACAGCTGGATTTGGATAGACAGTCTTTAGAATTAGAGAAGGAAAGACAGAAGTTGGGTTTAGAAACCCATGGTGGCAGCAGCAGTATTCCCCATAGTCATCCTGCAAAAGAGCATGATTCCAGGAATCTGCACAAGATAGTTCCCCCTTACAAGGAGGGGGATGACATTAACAAGTGGTTTGCTGCACTTGAGAGGGCCTGTGTTGTACAAGATGTCCCTCAAAGGCAGTGGGCTGCTATCCTATGGCTATCATTTAGTGGAAAAGGTAGGGATAGGCTCCTTACTGTGAAAGAAAATGATGCTAATAATTTCCAAGTTCTTAAGAATGCACTCCTGGATGGTTATGGCTTAACCACTGAACAGTACAGGATAAAGTTCAGAGAGACCAAAAAGGAGTCTTCACAAGACTGGGTTGATTTCATTGACCATTCAGTGAAGGCCTTGGAGGGGTGGTTACATGGCAGTAAAGTTACTGATTATGAAAGCCTGTATAACACAATCCTGAGAGAGCATATACTTAATAATTGTGTGTCTGATTTGTTGCACCAGTACCTGGTAGACTCTGATCTGACCTCTCCCCAAGAATTGGGAAAGAAGGCAGACAAATGGGTCAGAACAAGGGTGAACAGAAAAGTTCATACAGGGGGTGACAAAGAGGGCAATAAGAAGAAAGATGGTGAAAAATCTCAAGATAAGCATGGGGATAAGGGTAAAACCAAAGATCCCACTTCAAATCTTAAACACTCTTCAGAGGGTGGGGATAAAACTAATTCTTCCTCTTCTTCTCAACCTGCACACATTAAAAAGCCTTGGTGCTTTGTGTGTAAAAACAGAGGCCATAGGCCAGGGGATAAGTCCTGTCCAGGTAAACCCCCTGAGCCTACCAACACTAATACATCAAGCTCTAGTGCCCCTAGCAGTAGTGGTACTAGTGGTGGGATTGCTGGCAACAGTCAAGTTAAGGGTGTAGTTGGGTTCACTTTTGGGTCCATAGTAGAAACTGGGGTAGTCAGTCCCAAGACAGTTTCTGTCACACCTAGTGGCATTGGCCTTGCCACACTGGCTGCTTGTCCCCTTACAATGGATAAGTACAGGCAGACAGTTTCAATAAATGGTGTTGAGGCCTTGGCCTACAGGGACACAGGCGCCAGTATCACTTTGGTGACTGAAAACCTAGTGCATCCTGATCAACACATCATTGGACAACAGTATAAGATTATTGATGTCCATAACTCCACTAAGTTTCTCCCCTTAGCTATAATTCAGTTTAGTTGGGGTGGAGTTACTGGCCCTAAGCAGGTGGTGGTATCACCTAGCTTACCTGTAGACTGTCTCTTAGGTAATGACCTAGAGGCCTCAGGTTGGGCTGATGTAGAGTTTTATGCCCATGCAGCCATGCTGGGCATCCCTGAGGAATTGTTCCCTCTCATTTCTACTGAAATGAAAAAGCAAAGGAGAGAAGGCCTGAAAACTCAGGATCCCTCTCCATCAACAGGTAAAAAGGGTATCACAGTATCCCCTAACCACCCTACCATTCAGGATACCATTCCTGTGGTGGGAGAAACCTCTCCTGGGGTGGCACCTGTTCCAAGGGAAGCATCAGCTGGCAAAGCTGGACTCCCTGAGGTAGAAGTACCTCTCTGTGGGATAACTAACATTGGTGAGAAAAAGAGCACCATTTTAGTTAACATGGAGCATCCCTCCAACCCTCCCAGAGAAACTTTAGTGCAGAAACTCTGCACTGCCTCACAACACTTAGGACAGCATCCCTGCCCTAGTGTGGAGCTCATAGGACAGCATCCCTGCCCTGCTCCAACTCAAGAGAAACAGCATCCCTGTTCTCTCTTCCAGCCATATGGACAAAGTTTTTGCCCAGCTATGGCTTTACTGAGACAGCATCCCTGTCTGGCATTTCCATCATTACAAATAGGTTCAGTGGATAATTCCCACTGCTCTAAACTAAAACTTACTGATAGAAACTCTGAAAATACATCTTCACATTGTTGGTTAGCTAAAAAACTTCAAACAGGGTGGTTTACATCCCCACAGGGAAGTAACCATATAGTGGATGATAAAGGGAGTAACCAGTCTATTGCAGAGCTACTCTCTACTTATCACCACTTAGACAATAAAGTCTCAACTGGCCAAGGTTAGCCTTATTGTCCTTCGTTTGGGGGGGGGTTGTGTGAGAAAGTAGCCTCTTTCTAGCCTTGTTACCCCCACTTTTGGCCTGTTTGTGAGTGTATGCCAGGGTGTTTTCACTGTCTCACTGGGATCCTGCTAGCCAGGACCCAGTGCTCATAGTGAAAACCCTATGTTTTCAGTATGTTTGTTATGTGTCACTGGGACCCTGCTAGTCAGGACCCCAGTGCTCATAAGTTTGTGGCCTATATGTATGTGTTCCCTGTGTGGTGCCTAACTGTCTCACTGAGGCTCTGCTATTCAGAACCTCAGTGGTTATGCTCTCTCATTTCTTCCAAATTGTCACTGACAGGCTAGTGACCATTTTTACCAATTTGCATTGGCTTACTGGAACACCCTTATAATTCCCTAGTATATGGTACTGAGGTACCCAGGGTATTGGGGTTCCAGGAGATCTCTATGGGCTGCAGCATTTCTTTTGCCACCCATAGGGAGCTCTGACAATTCTTACACAGGCCTGCCACTGCAGCCTGAGTGAAATAACGTCCACGTTATTTCACAGCCATTTTACACTGCACTTAAGTAACTTATAAGTCACCTATATGTCTAACCTTTACCTGGTAAAGGTTAGGTGCAAAGTTACTTAGTGTGAGGGCACCCTGGCACTAGCCAAGGTGCCCCCACATTGTTCAGAGCCAATTCCCTGAACTTTGTGAGTGCGGGGACACCATTACACGCGTGCACAACATATAGGTCACTACCTATATGTAGCTTCACAATGGTAACTCCGAATATGGCCATGTAACATGTCTATGATCATGGAATTGCCCCCTCTATGCCATCCTGGCATTGTTGGTACAATTCCATGATCCCAGTGGTCTGTAGCACAGACCCTGGTACTGCCAAACTGCCCTTCCTGGGGTTTCACTGCAGCTGCTGCTGCTGCCAACCCCTCAGACAGGCATCTGCCCTCCTGGGGTCCAGCCAGGCCTGGCCCAGGATGGCAGAACAAAGAACTTCCTCTGAGAGAGGGTGTGACACCCTCTCCCTTTGGAAAATGGTGTGAAGGCAGGGGAGGAGTAGCCTCCCCCTGCCTCTGGAAATGCTTTGTTGGGCACAGAGGTGCCCAATTCTGCATAAGCCAGTCTACACCGGTTCAGGGACCCCTTAGCCCTGCTCTGGCGCGAAACTGGACAAAGGAAAGGGGAGTGACCACTCCCCTGACCTGCACCTCCCCTGGGAGGTGTCCAGAGCACCTCCAGTGTGCTCCAGACCTCTGCCATCTTGGAAACAGAGGTGCTGCTGGCACACTGGACTGCTCTGAGTGGCCAGTGCCACCAGGTGACGTCAGAGACTCCTTCTGATAGGCTCCTTCAGGTGTTAGTAGCCTATCCTCTCTCCTAAGTAGCCAAACCCTCTTTTCTGGCTATTTAGGGTCTCTGTCTCTGGGGAAACTTTAGATAACGAATGCAAGAGCTCATCCGAGTTCCTCTGCATCTCTCTCTTCACCTTCTGCCAAGGAATCGACTGCTGACCGCGCTGGAAGCCTGCAAACCTCCAACATAGTAGCAAAGACGACTACTGCAACTTTGTAACGCTGATTTAGCCGCCTTCTCGACTGTTTTCCTGCTTGTGCATGCTCTGGGGGTAGCCTGCCTCCTCTCTGCACCAGAAGCTCCGAAGAAATCTCCCGTGGGTCGATGGAATCTTCCCCCTGCAACCGCAGGCACCAAAAAGCTGCATTACCGGTCCCTTGGGTCTCCTCTCAGCACGACGAGCGAGGTCCCTCGAATCCAGCAACTCTGTCCAAGTGACCCCCACAGTCCAGTAACTCTTCAGTCCAAGTTTGGTGGAGGTAAGTCCTTGCCTCACCTCGCTGGGCTGCATTGCTGGGAACCGCGACTTTGCAGCTACTCCGGCCCCTGTGCACTTCCGGCGGAAATCCTTTGTGCACAGCCAAGCCTGGGTCCACGGCACTCTAACCTGCATTGCACGACTTTCTAAGTTGGTCTCCGGCGACGTGGGACTCCTTTATGCAACTTCGGCGAGCACCGTTTCACGCATCCTTGTAGTGCCTGTTTCTGGCATTTCTCCGGGTGCTACCTGCTTCAGAGAGGGCTCCTTGTCTTGCTCGACGTCCCCTCTCTCTGCTGGTCCAATTTGCGACCTCCTGGTCCCTCCTGGGCCTCAGCAGCGTCCAAAAATGCTAACCACACGATTTGCAGCTAGCAAGGCTTGTTGGCATTCTTTCGGCGGGAAAACACTTCTGCACGACTCTCCACGGCAAGAGGGATCCGTCCACCGAAGGGAAAGTCTCTAGCCCTTTTCGTTCCTGCAGAAACCTCAGCTTCTTCTGTCCAGTAGAAGCTTCTTTGCACCCGCAGCTGGCATTTCCTGGGCATTTGCCCATCTCCGACTTGCTTGTGACTTTTGGACTTGGTCCCCTTGTTCCACAGGTACCCTAGATTGGAAATCCACAGTTGTTGCATTGCTGGTTTGTGTCTTTCCTGCATTATTCCTCTAACACGACTTCTTTGTCCTTAGGGGAACTTTAGTGCACTTTGCACTCACTTTTCAGGGTCTTGGGGAGGGTTATTTTTCTAACTCTCACTATTTTCTAATAGTCCCAGCGACCCTCTACAAGGTTACATAGGTTTGGGGTCCATTCGTGGTTCGCATTCCACTTTTGGAGTATATGGTTTGTGTTGCCCCTATCCCTATGTTTCCCCATTGCATCCTATTGTAACTATACATTGTTTGCACTGTTTTCTAAGACTATACTGCATATTTTTGCTATTGTGTATATATATCTTGTGTATATTTCCTATCCTCTCACTGAGGGTACACTCTAAGATACTTTGGCATATTGTCATAAAAATAAAGTACCTTTATTTTTAGTATAACTGTGTATTGTGTTTTCTTATGATATTGTGCATATGACACTAAGTGGTACTGTAGTAGCTTCACACGTCTCCTAGTTCAGCCTAAGCTGCTCTGCTAAGCTACCATTATCTATCAGCCTAAGCTGCTAGACACCCTATACACTAATAAGGGATAACTGGGCCTGGTGCAAGGTGCAAGTACCCCTTGGTACTCACTACAAGCCAGTCCAGCCTCCTACATTGGTTGTGCAGTGGTGGGATAAGTGCTTTGAGACTACTTACCACTCTTGTCATTGTACTTTTCATAAGAGAAAAATATACAAAACAAGGTCAGTGTATATACACATAGCCAAAAAGTTTTGCATTTCCTCTTTTCACTCTTTTCTAAGTGCTGAAAAGTACTTCTAACTTTCTAAAAAGTTCTAAAAAGTTTTTAAAGTTTTTTTCTCTGTCTTTCTAAAAGCTCTGACAAACTTTTTATCTTTTACTATCACTTTAACTCTCTCTAAAAATGTCTGGCACAGGCCAAAATGTTGATCTGTCCAAACTTGCATATGACAACCTTAGCTGGAAAAGAGCAAGGAGTCTCTGTATAGAGAGAGGTTTGAGTGTAGGGAAGAATCCTTCCTTGGAACTGTTACTGAACATGCTTAGAGAACAGGATAAGGCCATAGGTGCCTCATCTGTTGAAAAAGTACCTAATAGTTCCCAATCTGATTCAGGGACTCCCCCAGGAAAAGATTCAGGAAAGAAACTTCCTAGCCTGCCCATTACTAGACAGTCTAGCATAGTTGGTAATGATGATGAGCCACACCATACAAATAGTGTTGTCTCACATCATAGCAAAAGCATTTATCCTCACCATACTGGTAGTAATGTTTCTGTTAGCCAAGCTGTTAGGGTGGCTTCTGTAAGGGACAGGTCTCCTTCTGTTCATTCCCATCATACCTCTGTATCTAGGAATGTCCCTCCCACCAACCCTGATGACAGAATGTTAGAGAGGGAACTCAATAAGTTGAGGGTGGAACAAACCAGACTGAAGCTTAAAAAGCAACAGCTGGATTTGGATAGACAGTCTTTAGAATTAGAGAAGGAAAGACAGAAGTTGGGTTTAGAAACCCATGGTGGCAGCAGCAGTATTCCCCATAGTCATCCTGCAAAAGAGCATGATTCCAGGAATCTGCACAAGATAGTTCCCCCTTACAAGGAGGGGGATGACATTAACAAGTGGTTTGCTGCACTTGAGAGGGCCTGTGTTGTACAAGATGTCCCTCAAAGGCAGTGGGCTGCTATCCTATGGCTATCATTTAGTGGAAAAGGTAGGGATAGGCTCCTTACTGTGAAAGAAAATGATGCTAATAATTTCCAAGTTCTTAAGAATGCACTCCTGGATGGTTATGGCTTAACCACTGAACAGTACAGGATAAAGTTCAGAGAGACCAAAAAGGAGTCTTCACAAGACTGGGTTGATTTCATTGACCATTCAGTGAAGGCCTTGGAGGGGTGGTTACATGGCAGTAAAGTTACTGATTATGAAAGCCTGTATAACACAATCCTGAGAGAGCATATACTTAATAATTGTGTGTCTGATTTGTTGCACCAGTACCTGGTAGACTCTGATCTGACCTCTCCCCAAGAATTGGGAAAGAAGGCAGACAAATGGGTCAGAACAAGGGTGAACAGAAAAGTTCATACAGGGGGTGACAAAGAGGGCAATAAGAAGAAAGATGGTGAAAAATCTCAAGATAAGCATGGGGATAAGGGTAAAACCAAAGATCCCACTTCAAATCTTAAACACTCTTCAGAGGGTGGGGATAAAACTAATTCTTCCTCTTCTTCTCAACCTGCACACATTAAAAAGCCTTGGTGCTTTGTGTGTAAAAACAGAGGCCATAGGCCAGGGGATAAGTCCTGTCCAGGTAAACCCCCTGAGCCTACCAACACTAATACATCAAGCTCTAGTGCCCCTAGCAGTAGTGGTACTAGTGGTGGGATTGCTGGCAACAGTCAAGTTAAGGGTGTAGTTGGGTTCACTTTTGGGTCCATAGTAGAAACTGGGGTAGTCAGTCCCAAGACAGTTTCTGTCACACCTAGTGGCATTGGCCTTGCCACACTGGCTGCTTGTCCCCTTACAATGGATAAGTACAGGCAGACAGTTTCAATAAATGGTGTTGAGGCCTTGGCCTACAGGGACACAGGCGCCAGTATCACTTTGGTGACTGAAAACCTAGTGCATCCTGATCAACACATCATTGGACAACAGTATAAGATTATTGATGTCCATAACTCCACTAAGTTTCTCCCCTTAGCTATAATTCAGTTTAGTTGGGGTGGAGTTACTGGCCCTAAGCAGGTGGTGGTATCACCTAGCTTACCTGTAGACTGTCTCTTAGGTAATGACCTAGAGGCCTCAGGTTGGGCTGATGTAGAGTTTTATGCCCATGCAGCCATGCTGGGCATCCCTGAGGAATTGTTCCCTCTCATTTCTACTGAAATGAAAAAGCAAAGGAGAGAAGGCCTGAAAACTCAGGATCCCTCTCCATCAACAGGTAAAAAGGGTATCACAGTATCCCCTAACCACCCTACCATTCAGGATACCATTCCTGTGGTGGGAGAAACCTCTCCTGGGGTGGCACCTGTTCCAAGGGAAGCATCAGCTGGCAAAGCTGGACTCCCTGAGGTAGAAGTACCTCTCTGTGGGATAACTAACATTGGTGAGAAAAAGAGCACCATTTTAGTTAACATGGAGCATCCCTCCAACCCTCCCAGAGAAACTTTAGTGCAGAAACTCTGCACTGCCTCACAACACTTAGGACAGCATCCCTGCCCTAGTGTGGAGCTCATAGGACAGCATCCCTGCCCTGCTCCAACTCAAGAGAAACAGCATCCCTGTTCTCTCTTCCAGCCATATGGACAAAGTTTTTGCCCAGCTATGGCTTTACTGAGACAGCATCCCTGTCTGGCATTTCCATCATTACAAATAGGTTCAGTGGATAATTCCCACTGCTCTAAACTAAAACTTACTGATAGAAACTCTGAAAATACATCTTCACATTGTTGGTTAGCTAAAAAACTTCAAACAGGGTGGTTTACATCCCCACAGGGAAGTAACCATATAGTGGATGATAAAGGGAGTAACCAGTCTATTGCAGAGCTACTCTCTACTTATCACCACTTAGACAATAAAGTCTCAACTGGCCAAGGTTAGCCTTATTGTCCTTCGTTTGGGGGGGGGTTGTGTGAGAAAGTAGCCTCTTTCTAGCCTTGTTACCCCCACTTTTGGCCTGTTTGTGAGTGTATGCCAGGGTGTTTTCACTGTCTCACTGGGATCCTGCTAGCCAGGACCCAGTGCTCATAGTGAAAACCCTATGTTTTCAGTATGTTTGTTATGTGTCACTGGGACCCTGCTAGTCAGGACCCCAGTGCTCATAAGTTTGTGGCCTATATGTATGTGTTCCCTGTGTGGTGCCTAACTGTCTCACTGAGGCTCTGCTATTCAGAACCTCAGTGGTTATGCTCTCTCATTTCTTCCAAATTGTCACTGACAGGCTAGTGACCATTTTTACCAATTTGCATTGGCTTACTGGAACACCCTTATAATTCCCTAGTATATGGTACTGAGGTACCCAGGGTATTGGGGTTCCAGGAGATCTCTATGGGCTGCAGCATTTCTTTTGCCACCCATAGGGAGCTCTGACAATTCTTACACAGGCCTGCCACTGCAGCCTGAGTGAAATAACGTCCACGTTATTTCACAGCCATTTTACACTGCACTTAAGTAACTTATAAGTCACCTATATGTCTAACCTTTACCTGGTAAAGGTTAGGTGCAAAGTTACTTAGTGTGAGGGCACCCTGGCACTAGCCAAGGTGCCCCCACATTGTTCAGAGCCAATTCCCTGAACTTTGTGAGTGCGGGGACACCATTACACGCGTGCACAACATATAGGTCACTACCTATATGTAGCTTCACAATGGTAACTCCGAATATGGCCATGTAACATGTCTATGATCATGGAATTGCCCCCTCTATGCCATCCTGGCATTGTTGGTACAATTCCATGATCCCAGTGGTCTGTAGCACAGACCCTGGTACTGCCAAACTGCCCTTCCTGGGGTTTCACTGCAGCTGCTGCTGCTGCCAACCCCTCAGACAGGCATCTGCCCTCCTGGGGTCCAGCCAGGCCTGGCCCAGGATGGCAGAACAAAGAACTTCCTCTGAGAGAGGGTGTGACACCCTCTCCCTTTGGAAAATGGTGTGAAGGCAGGGGAGGAGTAGCCTCCCCCAGCCTCTGGAAATGCTTTGTTGGGCACAGAGGTGCCCAATTCTGCATAAGCCAGTCTACACCGGTTCAGGGACCCCTTAGCCCTGCTCTGGCGCGAAACTGGACAAAGGAAAGGGGAGTGACCACTCCCCTGACCTGCACCTCCCCTGGGAGGTGTCCAGAGCACCTCCAGTGTGCTCCAGACCTCTGCCATCTTGGAAACAGAGGTGCTGCTGGCACACTGGACTGCTCTGAGTGGCCAGTGCCACCAGGTGACGTCAGAGACTCCTTCTGATAGGCTCCTTCAGGTGTTAGTAGCCTATCCTCTCTCCTAAGTAGCCAAACCCTCTTTTCTGGCTATTTAGGGTCTCTGTCTCTGGGGAAACTTTAGATAACGAATGCAAGAGCTCATCCGAGTTCCTCTGCATCTCTCTCTTCACCTTCTGCCAAGGAATCGACTGCTGACCGCGCTGGAAGCCTGCAAACCTCCAACATAGTAGCAAAGACGACTACTGCAACTTTGTAACGCTGATTTAGCCGCCTTCTCGACTGTTTTCCTGCTTGTGCATGCTCTGGGGGTAGCCTGCCTCCTCTCTGCACCAGAAGCTCCGAAGAAATCTCCCGTGGGTCGATGGAATCTTCCCCCTGCAACCGCAGGCACCAAAAAGCTGCATTACCGGTCCCTTGGGTCTCCTCTCAGCACGACGAGCGAGGTCCCTCGAATCCAGCAACTCTGTCCAAGTGACCCCCACAGTCCAGTAACTCTTCAGTCCAAGTTTGGTGGAGGTAAGTCCTTGCCTCACCTCGCTGGGCTGCATTGCTGGGAACCGCGACTTTGCAGCTACTCCGGCCCCTGTGCACTTCCGGCGGAAATCCTTTGTGCACAGCCAAGCCTGGGTCCACGGCACTCTAACCTGCATTGCACGACTTTCTAAGTTGGTCTCCGGCGACGTGGGACTCCTTTATGCAACTTCGGCGAGCACCGTTTCACGCATCCTTGTAGTGCCTGTTTCTGGCATTTCTCCGGGTGCTACCTGCTTCAGAGAGGGCTCCTTGTCTTGCTCGACGTCCCCTCTCTCTGCTGGTCCAATTTGCGACCTCCTGGTCCCTCCTGGGCCTCAGCAGCGTCCAAAAATGCTAACCACACGATTTGCAGCTAGCAAGGCTTGTTGGCATTCTTTCGGCGGGAAAACACTTCTGCACGACTCTCCACGGCAAGAGGGATCCGTCCACCGAAGGGAAAGTCTCTAGCCCTTTTCGTTCCTGCAGAAACCTCAGCTTCTTCTGTCCAGTAGAAGCTTCTTTGCACCCGCAGCTGGCATTTCCTGGGCATTTGCCCATCTCCGACTTGCTTGTGACTTTTGGACTTGGTCCCCTTGTTCCACAGGTACCCTAGATTGGAAATCCACAGTTGTTGCATTGCTGGTTTGTGTCTTTCCTGCATTATTCCTCTAACACGACTTCTTTGTCCTTAGGGGAACTTTAGTGCACTTTGCACTCACTTTTCAGGGTCTTGGGGAGGGTTATTTTTCTAACTCTCACTATTTTCTAATAGTCCCAGCGACCCTCTACAAGGTTACATAGGTTTGGGGTCCATTCGTGGTTCGCATTCCACTTTTGGAGTATATGGTTTGTGTTGCCCCTATCCCTATGTTTCCCCATTGCATCCTATTGTAACTATACATTGTTTGCACTGTTTTCTAAGACTATACTGCATATTTTTGCTATTGTGTATATATATCTTGTGTATATTTCCTATCCTCTCACTGAGGGTACACTCTAAGATACTTTGGCATATTGTCATAAAAATAAAGTACCTTTATTTTTAGTATAACTGTGTATTGTGTTTTCTTATGATATTGTGCATATGACACTAAGTGGTACTGTAGTAGCTTCACACGTCTCCTAGTTCAGCCTAAGCTGCTCTGCTAAGCTACCATTATCTATCAGCCTAAGCTGCTAGACACCCTATACACTAATAAGGGATAACTGGGCCTGGTGCAAGGTGCAAGTACCCCTTGGTACTCACTACAAGCCAGTCCAGCCTCCTACATTGGTTGTGCAGTGGTGGGATAAGTGCTTTGAGACTACTTACCACTCTTGTCATTGTACTTTTCATAAGAGAAAAATATACAAAACAAGGTCAGTGTATATACACATAGCCAAAAAGTTTTGCATTTCCTCTTTTCACTCTTTTCTAAGTGCTGAAAAGTACTTCTAACTTTCTAAAAAGTTCTAAAAAGTTTTTAAAGTTTTTTTCTCTGTCTTTCTAAAAGCTCTGACAAACTTTTTATCTTTTACTATCACTTTAACTCTCTCTAAAAATGTCTGGCACAGGCCAAAATGTTGATCTGTCCAAACTTGCATATGACAACCTTAGCTGGAAAAGAGCAAGGAGTCTCTGTATAGAGAGAGGTTTGAGTGTAGGGAAGAATCCTTCCTTGGAACTGTTACTGAACATGCTTAGAGAACAGGATAAGGCCATAGGTGCCTCATCTGTTGAAAAAGTACCTAATAGTTCCCAATCTGATTCAGGGACTCCCCCAGGAAAAGATTCAGGAAAGAAACTTCCTAGCCTGCCCATTACTAGACAGTCTAGCATAGTTGGTAATGATGATGAGCCACACCATACAAATAGTGTTGTCTCACATCATAGCAAAAGCATTTATCCTCACCATACTGGTAGTAATGTTTCTGTTAGCCAAGCTGTTAGGGTGGCTTCTGTAAGGGACAGGTCTCCTTCTGTTCATTCCCATCATACCTCTGTATCTAGGAATGTCCCTCCCACCAACCCTGATGACAGAATGTTAGAGAGGGAACTCAATAAGTTGAGGGTGGAACAAACCAGACTGAAGCTTAAAAAGCAACAGCTGGATTTGGATAGACAGTCTTTAGAATTAGAGAAGGAAAGACAGAAGTTGGGTTTAGAAACCCATGGTGGCAGCAGCAGTATTCCCCATAGTCATCCTGCAAAAGAGCATGATTCCAGGAATCTGCACAAGATAGTTCCCCCTTACAAGGAGGGGGATGACATTAACAAGTGGTTTGCTGCACTTGAGAGGGCCTGTGTTGTACAAGATGTCCCTCAAAGGCAGTGGGCTGCTATCCTATGGCTATCATTTAGTGGAAAAGGTAGGGATAGGCTCCTTACTGTGAAAGAAAATGATGCTAATAATTTCCAAGTTCTTAAGAATGCACTCCTGGATGGTTATGGCTTAACCACTGAACAGTACAGGATAAAGTTCAGAGAGACCAAAAAGGAGTCTTCACAAGACTGGGTTGATTTCATTGACCATTCAGTGAAGGCCTTGGAGGGGTGGTTACATGGCAGTAAAGTTACTGATTATGAAAGCCTGTATAACACAATCCTGAGAGAGCATATACTTAATAATTGTGTGTCTGATTTGTTGCACCAGTACCTGGTAGACTCTGATCTGACCTCTCCCCAAGAATTGGGAAAGAAGGCAGACAAATGGGTCAGAACAAGGGTGAACAGAAAAGTTCATACAGGGGGTGACAAAGAGGGCAATAAGAAGAAAGATGGTGAAAAATCTCAAGATAAGCATGGGGATAAGGGTAAAACCAAAGATCCCACTTCAAATCTTAAACACTCTTCAGAGGGTGGGGATAAAACTAATTCTTCCTCTTCTTCTCAACCTGCACACATTAAAAAGCCTTGGTGCTTTGTGTGTAAAAACAGAGGCCATAGGCCAGGGGATAAGTCCTGTCCAGGTAAACCCCCTGAGCCTACCACCACTAATACATCAAGCTCTAGTGCCCCTAGCAGTAGTGGTACTAGTGGTGGGATTGCTGGCAACAGTCAAGTTAAGGGTGTAGTTGGGTTCACTTTTGGGTCCATAGTAGAAACTGGGGTAGTCAGTCCCAAGACAGTTTCTGTCACACCTAGTGGCATTGGCCTTGCCACACTGGCTGCTTGTCCCCTTACAATGGATAAGTACAGGCAGACAGTTTCAATAAATGGTGTTGAGGCCTTGGCCTACAGGGACACAGGTGCCAGTATCACTTTGGTGACTGAAAACCTAGTGCATCCTGATCAACACATCATTGGACAACAGTATAAGATTATTGATGTCCATAACTCCACTAAGTTTCTCCCCTTAGCTATAATTCAGTTTAGTTGGGGTGGAGTTACTGGCCCTAAGCAGGTGGTGTATCACCTAGCTTACCTGTAGACTGTCTCTTAGGTAATGACCTAGAGGCCTCAGGTTGGGCTGATGTAGAGTTTTATGCCCATGCAGCCATGCTGGGCATCCCTGAGGAATTGTTCCCTCTCATTTCTACTGAAATGAAAAAGCAAAGGAGAGAAGGCCTGAAAACTCAGGATCCCTCTCCATCAACAGGTAAAAAGGGTATCACAGTATCCCCTAACCACCCTACCATTCAGGATACCATTCCTGTGGTGGGAGAAACCTCTCCTGGGGTGGCACCTGTTCCAAGGGAAGCATCAGCTGGCAAAGCTGGACTCCCTGAGGTAGAAGTACCTCTCTGTGGGATAACTAACATTGGTGAGAAAAAGAGCACCATTTTAGTTAACATGGAGCATCCCTCCAACCCTCCCAGAGAAACTTTAGTGCAGAAACTCTGCACTGCCTCACAACACTTAGGACAGCATCCCTGCCCTAGTGTGGAGCTCATAGGACAGCATCCCTGCCCTGCTCCAACTCAAGAGAAACAGCATCCCTGTTCTCTCTTCCAGCCATATGGACAAAGTTTTTGCCCAGCTATGGCTTTACTGAGACAGCATCCCTGTCTGGCATTTCCATCATTACAAATAGGTTCAGTGGATAATTCCCACTGCTCTAAACTAAAACTTACTGATAGAAACTCTGAAAATACATCTTCACATTGTTGGTTAGCTAAAAAACTTCAAACAGGGTGGTTTACATCCCCACAGGGAAGTAACCATATAGTGGATGATAAAGGGAGTAACCAGTCTATTGCAGAGCTACTCTCTACTTATCACCACTTAGACAATAAAGTCTCAACTGGCCAAGGTTAGCCTTATTGTCCTTCGTTTGGGGGGGGTTGTGTGAGAAAGTAGCCTCTTTCTAGCCTTGTTACCCCCACTTTTGGCCTGTTTGTGAGTGTATGCCAGGGTGTTTTCACTGTCTCACTGGGATCCTGCTAGCCAGGACCCAGTGCTCATAGTGAAAACCCTATGTTTTCAGTATGTTTGTTATGTGTCACTGGGACCCTGCTAGTCAGGACCCCAGTGCTCATAAGTTTGTGGCCTATATGTATGTGTTCCCTGTGTGGTGCCTAACTGTCTCACTGAGGCTCTGCTAATCAGAACCTCAGTGGTTATGCTCTCTCATTTCTTCTAAATTGTCACTGACAGGCTAGTGACCATTTTTACCAATTTACATTGGCTTACTGGAACACCCTTATAATTCCCTAGTATATGGTACTGAGGTACCCAGGGTATTGGGGTTCCAGGAGATCTCTATGGGCTGCAGCATTTCTTTTGCCACCCATAGGGAGCTCTGACAATTCTTACACAGGCCTGCCACTGCAGCCTGAGTGAAATAACGTCCACGTTATTTCACAGCCATTTTACACTGCACTTAAGTAACTTATAAGTCACCTATATGTCTAACCTTTACCTGGTAAAGGTTAGGTGCAAAGTTACTTAGTGCGAGGGCACCCTGGCACTAGCCAAGGTGCCCCCACATTGTTCAGAGCCAATTCCCTGAACTTTGTGAGTGCGGGGACACCATTACACGCGTGCACTACATATAGGTCACTACCTATATGTAGCTTCACAATGGTAACTCCGAATATGGCCATGTAACATGTCTATGATCATGGAATTGCCCCCTCTATGCCATCCTGGCATTGTTGGTACAATTCCATGATCCCAGTGGTCTGTAGCACAGACCCTGGTACTGCCAAACTGCCCTTCCTGGGGTTTCACTGCAGCTGCTGCTGCTGCTGCTCAGACAGGCATCTGCCCTCCTGGGGTCCAACCAGGCCTGGCCCAGGATGGCAGAACAAAGAACTTCCTCTGAGAGAGGGTGTGACACCCTCTCCCTTTGGAAAATGGTGTGAAGGCAGGGGAGGAGTAGCCTCCCCCAGCCTCTGGAAATGCTTTGTTGGGCACAGAGGTGCCCAATTCTGCATAAGCCAGTCTACACCGGTTCAGGGACCCCTTAGCCCTGCTCTGGCGCGAAACTGGACAAAGGAAAGGGGAGTGACCACTCCCCTGACCTGCACCTCCCCTGGGAGGTGTCCAGAGCTCCTCCAGTGTGCTCCAGACCTCTGCCATCTTGGAAACAGAGGTGCTGCTGCAACACTGGACTGCTCTGAGTGGCCAGTGCCACCAGGTGACGTCAGAGACTCCTTCTGATAGGCTCCTTCAGGTGTTAGTAGCCTATCCTCTCTCCTAAGTAGCCAAACCCTCTTTTCTGGCTATTTAGGGTCTCTGTCTCTGGGGAAACTTTAGATAACGAATGCAAGAGCTCATCCGAGTTCCTCTGCATCTCTCTCTTCACCTTCTGCCAAGGAATCGACTGCTGACCGCGCTGGAAGCCTGCAAACCTCCAACATAGTAGCAAAGACGGCTACTGCAACTCTGTAACGCTGATCCTGCCGCCTTCTCGACTGTTTTCCTGCTTGTGCATGCTGTGGGGGTAGCCTGCCTCCTCTCTGCACCAGAAGCTCCGAAGAAATCTCCCGTGGGTCGATGGAATCTTCCCCCTGCAACCGCAGGCACCAAAAAGCTGCATTACCGGTCCCTTGGGTCTCCTCTCAGCACGACGAGCGAGGTTCCTCGAATCCAGCAACTCTGTCCAAGTGACCCCCACAGTCCAGTAACTCTTCAGTCCAAGTTTGGTGGAGGTAAGTCCTTGCCTCACCTCGCTGGGCTGCATTGCTGGGAACCGCGACTTTGCAGCTACTCCGGCCCCTGTGCACTTCCGGCGGAAATCCTTTGTGCACAGCCAAGCCTGGGTCCACGGCACTCTAACCTGCATTGCACGACTTTCTAAGTTGGTCTCCGGCGACGTGGGACTCCTTTATGCAACTTCGGCAAGCACCGTTTCACGCATCCTTGTAGTGCCTGTTTCTGGCATTTCTCTGGGTGCTACCTGCTTCAGAGAGGGCTCCTTGTCTTGCTCGACGTCCCCTCTCTCTGCTGGTCCAATTTGCGACCTCCTGGTCCCTCCTGGGCCTCAGCAGCGTCCAAAAATGCTAACCACACGATTTGCAGCTAGCAAGGCTTTTTGGCGTTCTTTCGGTGGGAAAACACTTCTGCACGACTCTCCACGGCAAGCGGGATCCGTCCACCGAAGGGAACGTCTCTAGCCCTTTTCGTTCCTGCAGAAACCTCAGCTTCTTCTGTCCAGTAGAAGCTTCTTTGCACCCGCAGCTTGCATTTCCTGGGCATTTGCCCATCTCCGACTTTCTTGTGACTTTTGGACTTGGTCCCCTTGTTCCACAGGTACCCTAGATTGGAAATCCACAGTTGTTGCATTGCTGGTTTGTGTCTTTCCTGCATTATTCCTCTAACACGACTTCTTTGTCCTTAGGGGAACTTTAGTGCACTTTGCACTCACTTTTCAGGGTCTTGGGGAGGGTTATTTTTCTAACTCTCACTATTTTCTAATAGTCCCAGCGACCCTCTACAAGGTTACATAGGTTTGGGGTCCATTCGTGGTTCGCATTCCACTTTTGGAGTATATGGTTTGTGTTGCCCCTATCCCTATGTTTCCCCATTGCATCCTATTGTAACTATACATTGTTTGCACTGTTTTCTAAGACTATACTGCATATTTTTGCTATTGTGTATATATATCTTGTGTATATTTCCTATCCTCTCACTGAGGGTACACTCTAAGATACTTTGGCATATTGTCATAAAAATAAAGTACCTTTATTTTTAGTATAACTGTGTATTGTGTTTTCTTATGATATTGTGCATATGACACTAAGTGGTACTGTAGTAGCTTCACACGTCTCCTAGTTCAGCCTAAGCTGCTCTGCTAAGCTACCATTATCTATCAGCCTAAGTTGCTAGACACCCTATACACTAATAAGGGATAACTGGGCCTGGTGCAAGGTGCAAGTACCCCTTGGTACTCACTACAAGCCAGTCCAGCCTCCTACATTGGTTGTGCAGTGGTGGGATAAGTGCTTTGAGACTACTTACCACTCTTGTCATTGTACTTTTCATAAGAGAAAAATATACAAAACAAGGTCAGTGTATATACACATAGCCAAAAAGTTTTGCATTTCCTCTTTTCACTCTTTTCTAAGTGCTGAAAAGTACTTCTAACTTTCTAAAAAGTTCTAAAAAGTTTTTAAAGTTTTTTTCTCTGTCTTTCTAAAAGCTCTGACAAACTTTTTATCTTTTACTATCACTTTAACTCTCTCTAAAAATGTCTGGCACAGGCCAAAATGTTGATCTGTCCAAACTTGCATATGACAACCTTAGCTGGAAAAGAGCAAGGAGTCTCTGTATAGAGAGAGGTTTGAGTGTAGGGAAGAATCCTTCCTTGGAACTGTTACTTAACATGCTTAGAGAACAGGATAAGGCCATAGGTGCCTCATCTGTTGAAAAAGTACCTAATAGTTCCCAATCTGATTCAGGGACTCCCCCAGGAAAAGATTCAGGAAAGAAACTTCCTAGCCTGCCCATTACTAGACAGTCTAGCATAGTTGGTAATGATGATGAGCCACACCATACAAATAGTGTTGTCTCACATCATAGCAAAAGCATTTATTCTCACCATACTGGTAGTAATGTTTCTGTTAGCCAAGCTGTTAGGGTGGCTTCTGTAAGGGACAGGTCTCCTTCTGTTCATTCCCATCATACCTCTGTATCTAGGAATGTCCCTCCCACCAACCCTGATGACAGAATGTTAGAGAGGGAACTCAATAAGTTGAGGGTGGAACAAACCAGACTGAAGCTTAAAAAGCAACAGCTGGATTTGGATAGACAGTCTTTAGAATTAGAGAAGGAAAGACAGAAGTTGGGTTTAGAAACCCATGGTGGCAGCAGCAGTATTCCCCATAGTCATCCTGCAAAAGAGCATGATTCCAGGAATCTGCACAAGATAGTTCCCCCTTACAAGGAGGGGGATGACATTAACAAGTGGTTTGCTGCACTTGAGAGGGCCTGTGTTGTACAAGATGTCCCTCAAAGGCAGTGGGCTGCTATCCTATGGCTTTCATTTAGTGGAAAAGGTAGGGATAGGCTCCTTACTGTGAAAGAAAATGATGCTAATAATTTCCAAGTTCTTAAGAATGCACTCCTGGATGGTTATGGCTTAACCACTGAACAGTACAGGATAAAGTTCAGAGAGACCAAAAAGGAGTCTTCACAAGACTGGGTTGATTTCATTGACCATTCAGTGAAGGCCTTGGAGGGGTGGTTACATGGCAGTAAAGTTACTGATTATGAAAGCCTGTATAACACAATCCTGAGAGAGCATATACTTAATAATTGTGTGTCTGATTTGTTGCACAAGTACCTGGTAGACTCTGATCTGACCTCTCCCCAAGAATTGGGAAAGAAGGCAGACAAATGGGTCAGAACAAGGGTGAACAGAAAAGTTCATACAGGGGGTGACAAAGAGGGCAATAAGAAGAAAGATGGTGAAAAATCTCAAGATAAGCATGGGGATAAGGGTAAAACCAAAGATCCCACTTCAAATCTTAAACACTCTTCAGAGGGTGGGGATAAAACTAATTCTTCCTCTTCTTCTCAACCTGCACACATTAAAAAGCCTTGGTGCTTTGTGTGTAAAAACAGAGGCCATAGGCCAGGGGATAAGTCCTGTCCAGGTAAACCCCCTGAGCCTACCACCACTAATACATCAAGCTCTAGTGCCCCTAGCAGTAGTGGTACTAGTGGTGGGATTGCTGGCAACAGTCAAGTTAAGGGTGTAGTTGGGTTCACTTTTGGGTCCATAGTAGAAACTGGGGTAGTCAGTCCCAAGACAGTTTCTGTCACACCTAGTGGCATTGGCCTTGCCACACTGGCTGCTTGTCCCCTTACAATGGATAAGTACAGGCAGACAGTTTCAATAAATGGTGTTGAGGCCTTGGCCTACAGGGACACAGGTGCCAGTATCACTTTGGTGACTGAAAACCTAGTGCATCCTGATCAACACATCATTGGACAACAGTATAAGATTATTGATGTCCATAACTCCACTAAGTTTCTCCCCTTAGCTATAATTCAGTTTAGTTGGGGTGGAGTTACTGGCCCTAAGCAGGTGGTGGTATCACCTAGCTTACCTGTAGACTGTCTCTTAGGTAATGACCTAGAGGCCTCAGGTTGGGCTGATGTAGAGTTTTATGCCCATGCAGCCATGCTGGGCATCCCTGAGGAATTGTTCCCTCTCATTTCTACTGAAATGAAAAAGCAAAGGAGAGAAGGCCTGAAAACTCAGGATCCCTCTCCATCAACAGGTAAAAAGGGTATCACAGTATCCCCTAACCACCCTACCATTCAGGATACCATTCCTGTGGTGGGAGAAACCTCTCCTGGGGTGGCACCTGTTCCAAGGGAAGCATCAGCTGGCAAAGCTGGACTCCCTGAGGTAGAAGTACCTCTCTGTGGGATAACTAACATTGGTGAGAAAAAGAGCACCATTTTAGTTAACATGGAGCATCCCTCCAACCCTCCCAGAGAAACTTTAGTGCAGAAACTCTGCACTGCCTCACAACACTTAGGACAGCATCCCTGCCCTAGTGTGGAGCTCATAGGACAGCATCCCTGCCCTGCTCCAACTCAAGAGAAACAGCATCCCTGTTCTCTCTTCCAGCCATATGGACAAAGTTTTTGCCCAGCTATGGCTTTACTGAGACAGCATCCCTGTCTGGCATTTCCATCATTACAAATAGGTTCAGTGGATAATTCCCACTGCTCTAAACTAAAACTTACTGATAGAAACTCTGAAAATACATCTTCACATTGTTGGTTAGCTAAAAAACTTCAAACAGGGTGGTTTACATCCCCACAGGGAAGTAACCATATAGTGGATGATAAAGGGAGTAACCAGTCTATTGCAGAGCTACTCTCTACTTATCACCACTTAGACAATAAAGTCTCAGCTGGCCAAGGTTAGCCTTATTGTCCTTCGTTTGGGGGGGGGGTTGTGTGAGAAAGTAGCCTCTTTCTAGCCTTGTTACCCCCACTTTTGGCCTGTTTGTGAGTGTATGCCAGGGTGTTTTCACTGTCTCACTGGGATCCTGCTAGCCAGGACCCAGTGCTCATAGTGAAAACCCTATGTTTTCAGTATGTTTGTTATGTGTCACTGGGACCCTGCTAGTCAGGACCCCAGTGCTCATAAGTTTGTGGCCTATATGTATGTGTTCCCTGTGTGGTGCCTAACTGTCTCACTGAGGCTCTGCTAATCAGAACCTCAGTGGTTATGCTCTCTCATTTCTTCCAAATTGTCACTGACAGGCTAGTGACCATTTTTACCAATTTACATTGGCTTACTGGAACACCCTTATAATTCCCTAGTATATGGTACTGAGGTACCCAGGGTATTGGGGTTCCAGGAGATCTCTATGGGCTGCAGCATTTCTTTTGCCACCCATAGGGAGCTCTGACAATTCTTACACAGGCCTGCCACTGCAGCCTGAGTGAAATAACGTCCACGTTATTTCACAGCCATTTTACACTGCACTTAAGTAACTTATAAGTCACCTATATGTCTAACCTTTACCTGGTAAAGGTTAGGTGCAAAGTTACTTAGTGCGAGGGCACCCTGGCACTAGCCAAGGTGCCCCCACATTGTTCAGAGCCAATTCCCTGAACTTTGTGAGTGCGGGGACACCATTACACGCGTGCACTACATATAGGTCACTACCTATATGTAGCTTCACAATGGTAACTCCGAATATGGCCATGTAACATGTCTATGATCATGGAATTGCCCCCTCTATGCCATCCTGGCATTGTTGGTACAATTCCATGATCCCAGTGGTCTGTAGCACAGACCCTGGTACTGCCAAACTGCCCTTCCTGGGGTTTCACTGCAGCTGCTGCTGCTGCCAACCCCTCAGACAGGCATCTGCCCTCCTGGGGTCCAGCCAGGCCTGGCCCAGGATGGCAGAACAAAGAACTTCCTCTGAGAGAGGGTGTGACACCCTCTCCCTTTGGAAAATGGTGTGAAGGCAGGGGAGGAGTAGCCTCCCCCAGCCTCTGGAAATGCTTTGTTGGGCACAGAGGTGCCCAATTCTGCATAAGCCAGTCTACACCGGTTCAGGGACCCCTTAGCCCTGCTCTGGCGCGAAACTGGACAAAGGAAAGGGGAGTGACCACTCCCCTGACCTGCACCTCCCCTGGGAGGTGTCCAGAGCTCCTCCAGTGTGCTCCAGACCTCTGCCATCTTGGAAACAGAGGTGCTGCTGGCACACTGGACTGCTCTGAGTGGCCAGTGCCACCAGGTGACATCAGAGACTCCTTCTGATAGGCTCCTTCAGGTGTTAGTAGCCTATCCTCTCTCCTAAGTAGCCAAACCCTCTTTTCTGGCTATTTAGGGTCTCTGTCTCTGGGGAAACTTTAGATAACGAATGCCAGAGCTCATCCGAGTTCCTCTGCATCTCTCTCTTCACCTTCTGCCAAGGAATCGACTGCTGACCGCGCTGGAAGCCTGCAAACCTCCAACATAGTAGCAAAGACGACTACTGCAACTCTGTAACGCTGATCCTGCCGCCTTCTCGACTGTTTTCCTGCTTGTGCATGCTGTGGGGGTAGCCTGCCTCCTCTCTGCACCAGAAGCTCCGAAGAAATCTCCTGTGGGTCGACGGAATCTTCCCCCTGCAACCGCAGGCACCAAAAAGCTGCATTACCGGTCCCTTGGGTCTCCTCTCAGCACAACGAGCGAGGTCCCTCGAATCCAGCAACTCTGTCCAAGTGACCCCCACAGTCCAGTGACTCTTCAGTCCAAGTTTGGTGGAGGTAAGTCCTTGCCTCACCTCGCTGGGCTGCATTGCTGGGAACCGCGACTTTGCAGCTACTCCGGCCCCTGTGCACTTCCGGCAGAAATCCTTTGTGCACAGCCAAGCCTGGGTCCACGGCACTCTAACCTGCATTGCACAAGTTTCTAAGTTGGTCTCCGGCGACGTGGGACTCCTTTGTGCAACTTCGGCAAGCACCGTTTCACGCATCCTCGTAGTGCCTGTTTCTGGCACTTCTCTGGGTGCTACCTGCTTCAGAGAGAGCTCCTTGTTGTGCTCGACGTCCCCTCTCTCTGCTGGTCCAATTTGCGACCTCCTGGTCCCTCCTGGGCCTCAGCAGCGTCCAAAAACGCTAACCGCACGATTTGCAGCTAGCAAGGCTTGTTGGCGTTCTTTCGGCGGGAAAACACTTCTACACGACTCTCCACGGCAAGAGAAATCCGTCCACCGAAGGGGAAGTCTCTAGCCCTTTTCGTTCTTGCAGAAACCTCAGCTTCTTCTGTCCAGTAGAAGCTTCTTTGCACCCGCAGCTGGCATTTCCTGGGCATTTGCCCATCTCCGACTTGCTTGTGACTTTTGGACTTGGTCCCCTTGTTCCACAGGTACCCTAGATTAGAAATCCACAGTTGTTGCATTGCTGGTTTGT
This sequence comes from Pleurodeles waltl, assembly GCF_031143425.1. NCBI lineage: Eukaryota > Metazoa > Chordata > Amphibia > Caudata > Salamandridae > Pleurodeles > Pleurodeles waltl. The sequence goes on along the minus strand of NC_090447.1, from coordinate 1,407,950,709 downwards.
GTCTTTCCTGCATTATTTCTCTAACACGACTTCTTTGTCCTTAGGGGAACTTTAGTGCACTTTGCACTCACTTTTCAGGGTCTTGGGGAGGGTTATTTTTCTAACTCTCACTATTTTCTAATAGTCCCAGCGACCCTCTACAAGGTTACATAGGTTTGGGGTCCATTCGTGGTTCGCATTCCACTTTTGGAGTATATGGTTTGTGTTGCCCCTATCCCTATGTTTCCCCATTGCATCCTATTGTAACTATACATTGTTTGCACTGTTTTCTAAGACTATACTGCATATTTTTGCTATTGTGTATATATATCTTGTGTATATTTCCTATCCTCTCACTGAGGGTACACTCTAAGATACTTTGGCATATTGTCATAAAAATAAAGTACCTTTATTTTTAGTATAACTGTGTATTGTGTTTTCTTATGATATTGTGCATATGACACTAAGTGGTACTGTAGTAGCTTCACACGTCTCCTAGTTCAGCCTAAGCTGCTCTGCTAAGCTACCATTATCTATCAGCCTAAGCTGCTAGACACCCTATACACTAATAAGGGATAACTGGGCCTGGTGCAAGGTGCAAGTACCCCTTGGTACTCACTACAAGCCAGTCCAGCCTCCTTCAATTGGTTTCTTAACATCTGAGAAGGTGTAGAAGATTTGAACTCCCAATGTACACTTGAACTTCCTTCCAGTAGCAATGTTTCATCTAAGAATCACAACCAGTATTTGATTGCAATTGCTCCGCAGTGCTTCTTTGAATAAACACTTTGGAAGCCTTTTCAGCTGTACCTGAGCGTCCATCTTGCCTCTGTAAAACCTTCGCCATGTCCCTCAAAAGAATGTTGTGATCCATCAACATCGACTCTGTTGAAACTAAAAATGGCTTAAAATTAACTCTCCATAAGATATTTACATGGGGTCTTTGGTTGGCAGTCAGGTTACCCCCTGTCCAAGCAAGGACCCTCACTCTAGTCAGGGTGAAAGAGAATCACCCTGGGCTAAACCCTGCTTACCCCCTTGGTAGCTTGGCATGAGCAGTAGGCTTAACTTCAGAGTGCTAGGTGTAAAGAATGTGTACCAAACACACAGTAACTTAATGAAAACACTACAAAATGACACAACACAGGTTTAGAAAAATAGAGAATATTTATCTAAATAAAACAAGATAAAAATGACAAAAATCCACAATACACAAGTCAAGTTATCAATTAGAAGGCAAAAAGAGTCTTCATGTAGTTTTAAACACACACTAACAATGTTAGCGTGAAAATGTACCCGGAGTGCGTCAAAAATAACCCTGCACGGGTGAGTGTGCGTCAAAAAAGGCTTGCGATGTGTCAATTTCACTCACGAACAAGACCTCACATCGTTTCTCCTTTCGTCGGTTTGGGGTGCATCATTTCTTCTCTCTGCAGGAAAGCGATGCGCCGATCCGGTCAGCACTCTCGGGTCCGGGCAGGCCTTGTGTTGTTTATACACAACCAGCAGTACTTGCATTGGGAATCCAGCTGCACAATGATCCGAAAACCAATCAGCTTGGGTTGCTATCTCCTCAGCCTCCATCAGCGATGCTGCGCATCGTTTCTCCAGCTCCGTGCGTTGATTCTTCGGTCACGTTGCAGGCGAGCGTCGCTTTTCAGCTGCGAAGCCGGAGGTGCATCGATTTTTCAGCCGCAGATCAGAGTTGCGTCGATTTTCCCCCGCTCAGCATTCTGTGCAGGGATGTCTTCCTCTTAGGTTGCCAGCTCCTCCTTTCAGGATCCCAGGAACTAGATGGGCACCACTTGGCAGAGTAGGAGTCTCTCCAGAGACTCCAGGTGCTGGCAGAGAGAAGCTGTACCTGAGACTTCAAATAACAGGAGGCAAGTTCTAATCAAGCCCTTGGAGATCTTCACAAGAAGGAAGGCAACACAAAGTCCACTCTTTTTCCTCTAGCACAGGCAGAAGCAGCAACTGCAGGATAGCTCCACAAAGCGCAGGCAGGGCAGCTCTTCTTCCTCAGCTCTTCAGCTCTTCTGCAGGCAGAGGGTCCTCTTGGTTTCCAGAAGTGTTCGAAAGTCTGTGGTTTTGGGTGCCCTTCTTATACCCATTTTCTCCTTTGAAGTAGGCCTACTTCAAAGCAATGTCTCTCTTGATTGTGAAATCCTGCCTTGCCCATGCCAGGCCCCAGACACTCACCAGGGGGGGGGAGACTGCATTGTGTGAGGGCAGGCACAGCCCTTTCAGGTGTGAGTGACCACTCCTCCCCCCCACTCCTAGCAGAGATGGCTCATCAGGGAATGCAGACTACACCCCAGCTCCTTTGGGTCACTGTCTAGTGTGAGGTGCAACCATCCCAACTGTCAAACTGACCCAGACAGGGAATCCAATGCTCACTTTCTAAAAGTGGCATTTTCAAACACACAATCTTAAAATCAACTTTACTAAAAGATGTATTTCTAAATTGTGAGCTCAGAGACCCCAAACTCCACATGTCCATCCGCTCCCAAAGGGAATCTACACATTAATCATATTTAAAGGTAGCCCCCATGTTAACCTATGAGAGGGACAGGCCTTGCAACAGTGAAAAACGAATTTAGCAGTATTTCACAGTCAGGACATATAAAACACATTACTATATGTCCTACCTTAACCATACACTGCACCCTGCCCTTGGGGCTACCTAGGACCCACCTTATTGGTGTCATATGTAAGAAAAGTGAAGGTTTAGGCCTGGCAAGTGGGTACACTTGCCAAGTTGAATTTACAGTTAAAAACTGCACACACAGACACTGCAGTGGCAGGTCTGAGACATGATTACAGAGCTACTTATGTGGGTGGCACAACCAGTGCTGCAGGCCCACTATTAGCATTTGATTTACAGGCCCTGGGCACCTCTAGTGCACTGTACTAGGGACTTACTAATGAATCAAATATGCCAATCATGGATAAGCCAATTACATACACATTTTGTATAGGAGCGCTTGCACTTTTGCACTAGTTAGCAGTGTTAAAGTTCCCAGAGTAACAAAAACAGCAAAATCAGAGTCCAGCACACATCAACAACCTGTGAAACAGAGGCAAAAAGTTAAGGGAGACCACGCAAAGGATGAAAAGTCTAACACCCACCCCTTCTCATTATAGGTCTACCAGTCAACGGGAATGCTGACTCTATGAATAGCGCAGGCATTGATGTGTGGAAGTAGCCAGGGAGCCTCCATATTTGCCAACATGGCAAGGGAACAGAAGACAAGTGCACATGTGGCAAGTCTGCTGAGGCCAGCCTGGGCTGTGTGGAGTGGCAAACTGGTGGTCGGGCTTGGGTCTCTGGGTGGAATTTGGTGGAATGGAGGGGGTTTGATGCACAAGACCCACAGACTATGGTCTGGAGGAGCAGCTGCGTGGAATAAGCCAGATATGTGTGCCTTAGTTCCTCAGGCCAATGTGGCGACTAAGTTGATTGTAAGCTCTGGAGTGGGAGAACGAGCACTCCAGAAATCTAAAGTATCTCTGTCATTAAGCTCTATAGTCACACTCCACCCCTTCTCAATGTTTCTCACACAATAATAGGTTTGACCCTGTTACACATTACGCTCAAACAGGTTGCCAATCCTCACTTCGAAACCTATGATAGAACACTGGAGAGTCGCCACATATCCAGCTGTGGATTATTCAAATTGACATGAAAATCTCACTTCTTATGTTAAACTTTGTCATTTTGTTAGTTGTTTTCTTTTTTGTGGTTTTAATGCTTCAATGCTCTTTTGAATTTCTTGCTCTTTTAGTTGGGTCTTAGCGCTGTGATGCTTTTGGTTGACACGGGCTGTAAAAATAATACATAACAATGTAGAATACTTTTGCTTTGTAAGTACCACTTGTATCCTCATTTATCATTCTATCAGCTTGACTTTTGTTGCTGTGATCATCTTCACCTGAGTAATCCTCCTATGTGTTGCATTTAATCTATTATTGAAGGTGAAGTGCATTAATGTAATTTAGGTATAGCAGAGCAATAGAAAAAAGAACAATAGATTAAAAAATCCTTTTGTAAGGTAAAACTATTGGCCCAGCTATTCAAGCTATTACTACACAGCCATCATCAGCTTAACCTAGGGGCCACAGCTTTTACCCCAATCAAGAAACAAGGAGAGAAAGAAAACTGTATTATGAGTCCAATGCTAGCCTAATGGAATCCAGCACCCTATTTAACACACAAGAAATATTCTCATTATCAAAGTCTCCAAAGTTTCAAGACAAGTAGCTTGGCAGGCCCTCAGGAATGAATGCCTAATCTGAGTGACAGGACGGTAGGCCCAGACATAGTGAGGCTCCAAGACCTTCAAAACTTACCATAGAGTCTCCACCACATCCCAGGGACAGGGTGTTGGAAAGTGGATTATTAGTAAATGCAGGTAGGTACCTACAGCTAGCAATAAGGCTATAATCACACAGTAAAGTTCTCAATAACTGAATCCTTGCTCAACCCTTGGTAGCTTGGCTGTGAGCAGACAGGCTTAATTTAGGAGACAGGAAAGTAAAACATTTAAAAACATCAATACATTAAATAAGTAAGACACAACACAAAATAAAAATTCAACACTGATTTATGAAAATAGGAAATATTTTTATGATTAAAATGACACCAAAACAACAAAAATACAATGTAGGGAATGGAGATATGAATTTTAAAGATTAAATAAAAAAAATGTGTTTTCTAGTGCTTAAAACCCAGCAGGCCGAACTGGGGACATCTGATCACGCTTGACTGAGACCAAGTTGAAGTTTAAGGCCGACCACAATGGAGCCCAATTTGGATACACTGAGCGTTAGGCCTCAGTCAAAATTTTACCTGCAGACTTAGGGCCTGATGTAAATATTGCCGGACGGGTTACTTAGTCACAATGGCAACGGATATCCCATCTGAGGATATCTAAATCTCATAGGACATAATAGGATTTAGATTTTGGTGGATGGGATATCTGTCACAGTTGTGATTCAGTGACCTGTCTGCCAATGTCTAAATCAGGCGCTTAGAGGGTCATTCTAACCCTTGCGGTCGGCGACCGCCAGGGCTAAAATGACGGAAGCACCGCCAACAGGCTGGCGGTGCTTCCTTGGCCATTCTGACTGCGGCGGTAAAGCCGCGGTCAGAAAAGGGCAACCAGCGGTTTCCCGCCGGTTTACCCCTGGCCCAGGGCCATGGGGATTCCGACCCCCTTACCGCCATCCTGTTCCTGGCGGTGAAGGATGGCGGTAACGGGTGTCGTGGGGCCCCTGGGGGCCCCTGCTGTGCCCATGCCACTGGCATGGGCACTGCAGGGGGCCCCTAACAGGGCCCCACTAAGATTTTCAGTGTCTGCAAAGCAGACACTGAAAATCACGACGGGTGCCACTGCACCCGTCGCACCCCTTCGACTCCGCCGGCTCCATTCGGAGCCGGCATCCTCGTAGAAGGGGGCTTCCCGCTGGGCTGGCGGGCGGCCTTCTGGCGGTCGCCCGCCGGCCCAGCGGGAAAGCCAGAATGGCCGCCGCGGTCTTTTGACTGCGGTTCGGTCATTCGGCGGTTCCCGCTTGGCTGGCGGCGACCGCCGCCTGCCAATGTAGGAATGACCCCCTTAGTCTTTTTCCCTCATCGTCAGGCAGGTCTCTTCAGCAGGCTAGGTTAGGAGTTGTCAATGGTGGCTTGATCCAGCACAATGCTTCAGTGAAGTCCTAGAAATCTTGTCGATGATGAAGAGCTACAGAGTTTCTGGGGGGGTGGGGGGGCAAACCTAAAATCCAGGCCGTATCATGGTTCAACATCACCAGCTTAACCCTCAACGATGGGTTGGTCCAGTGAAGGAGATTTTTACCAACAATTCTCCAAATGGTCTCAAACATCTGGATCCTCTTCCAGAAGGTCCTAATGGGGTTTCAAAGTTTCCACAACACCAGTCCAAGTTTCCAGAGTCTCTGAGTTGCTCCTTGGGACGTTGGGACTACAGTTCCCACAATGCACATGCCAAGTCCTTCAAAGTCCAATTGAAACTAGTTAGGTGGATTCCTTTTGGTGGTTTCCAGGCAAGGCAAAGTCCTTTATGGGCTAAAGGCTAAAGTGTGCAGCTGGTGCAGTCATTCAGGGTGCAGTCCTTTCTTGTGCATTCCAAGAGTCCAGGGGGGCACTACTTCTGTAGTTTCAATGCAGGGATCTGAGTTGCTGGACAGCTCTCCCCCTTTTATCCATGCTTCTGGGGTGACAAGCAGGGGGCACCCCTTAACAATGGGGTTCAAGGTGCCACCCTTAGATATGACCACTTCCTCCAAAGTGTGGCATATTTCGGTCCCAGAAAGCACTGGTTTGCAAGAATCCAAAATGGAGACAATCGCTCCTGGCGGTTAAGGTCGGGCTAACTGAGCCCCCTGGTGTGGCTAACTTTCCTTATCACTCCGTTTCCAGACCCTCTCTTAATCTAATTACTGGGGCTTCCATCTGGCTGGGGGTGCAGGAAAAGGGGTAGGTCCAGTTTCTGTCCTGTCTGTAGGAAAGTACCATCTTGCCTGGCATGTTACCCCCATATTTCACTGTATATATGTTGTTTTAGTTGTATGTGTCACTGGGACCCTGCCAGCCAGGGCCCCAGTGCTCATAAGTGTGCCCTGTATGTGTTCCCTGTGTGATGACTAACTGTCTCACTGAGGCTCTGCTAACCAGAACCTCAGTGGTTATGCTCTCTCTTTGCTTTCCAAATTGTCACTAACAGGCTAGTGACCAATTTTACCAATTCACATTGGCATACTGGAACACCCTTATAATTCCCTAGTATATGGTACTGAGGTACCCAGGGTATTGGGGTTCCAGGAGATCCCTATGGGCTGCAGCATATCTTTTGCCACCCATAGGGAGCTCTGACAATTCTTACACAGGCCTGCCACTGCAGCCTGAGTGAAATAACGTCCACGTTATTTCACAGCCAATTACCACTGCACTTAGGTAACTTATAAGTCATCTATATGTCTAACCTTTACCTGGTAAAGGTTGGGTGCTAAGTTACTTAGTGTGTGGGCACCCTGGCACTAGCCAAGGTGCCCCCACATCGTTCAGGGCAAATTCCTCCGACTTTGTGAGTGCTGGGACACAATTACACGCGTGCACTGGACATAGGTCACTACCGATGTACAGCGTCACAATGGTAACTCCGAACATGGCCATGTAACATGTCTAAGATCATGGAATTGTCACCCCAATGCCAGAATGGCATTGGGGAGACAATTCCATGATCCCCCGAGTCTCTAGCACAGACCCGGGTACTGCCAAACTACCTTTCCCGGGGTTTCACTGCAGCTGCTGCTGCTGCCAACCCCTCAGACAGGTTTCTGCCCTCCTGAGGTCCAGCCAGGCTTGGCCCAGGAAGGCAGAACAAAGGACTTCCTCAGAGAGAGGGTGTTACACCCTCTCCCTTTGGAAAAAGGTGTCAGGGCTGGGGAGGAGTAGCCTCCCCCAGCCTCTGGAAGTGCTTTGATGGGCACAGGTGGTGCCCATCTCTGCATAAGCCAGTCTACACCGGTTCAGGGATCCCCCAGCCCTGCTCTGGCGCAAAATGGATAAAGGAAAGGGGAGTGACCACTCCCCTGACCTGCACCTCCCAGGGGAGGTGCCCAGAGCTCCTCCAGTGTGCTCCAGACCTCTGCCATCTTGGAAACAGAGGTGCTGCTGGCACACTGGACTGCTCTGAGTGGCCAGGGCCAGCAGGTGACGTCAGAGACTCCTTCTGATAGGCTCTTACCTGTGTTGCTAGCCTATCCTCCTTCCTAGGTAGCCAAACCTCCTTTCCTGGCTATTTAGGGTCTCTGCTTTGGGGAATTCATTAGATAACGAATGCAAGAGCTCATCAGAGTTCCTCTGCATCTCTCTCTTCACCTTCTGCCAAGGAATCGACCGCTGACTGCTCTGGACGCCTGCAAAACCGCAACAAGGTAGCAAAGACGACTACTGCAACCTTGTTTCGCTGATCCGGCCGCCTTCTCAACTGTTTTCCTGGTGGTGCATGCTGTGGGGGTAGTCTGCCTCCTCTCTGCACTAGAAGCTCTGAAGAAATCTCCAGTGGGTCGACGGATCTTCCCCCTGCAACCGCAGGCAACAAAAGACTGCATCACCGGTCCTCTGGGTCCCCTCTCAGCACAACGAGCGTGTTCCCTGGAACTCAGCAACTCTGTTCAAGTGACTCCCACAGTCCAGTGACTCTTCAGTCCAAGTTTGGTGGAGGTAAGTCCTTGCCTCCCCACGCTAGACTGCATTGCTGGGTACCGTGTGATTTGCAGCTGCTCCGGCTCCTGTGCACTCTCCCAGGATTTCCTTTGTGCACAGCCAAGCCTGGGTCCCCGACACTCTAACCTGCAGTGCACAACCTCCTGAGTTGTCCTCCGGCGTCGTGGGATCTTCTTTTGTGACTTTTGGTGAGCTCCGGTTCACTCCTCTTTGTAGTGCCTGTTCCGGCACTTCTGCGGGTGCTGCCTGCTTCTGAGAGGGCTCCTTGTCTTGCTGGGCGCCCCCTCTGTCTCCTCACGCAATTGGCGACATCCTGGTCCCTCCTGGGCCACAGCAGCATCCAAAAACCCTAACTGCAACCCTTGCAACTAGCAAGGCTTGTTTGTGGTCTTTCTGCGTGGGAACACCTCTGCAAGCTTCTTCACGACGTGGGACATCCATCCTCCAAGGGAGAAGTTCCTAGTCCTCTTCGTTCTTGCAGAATCCACAGCTTCTACCATCCAGTGGCAGCTGCTTTGCACCCTCAGCTGGCATTTCCTGGGCATCTGCCCAATCTCGACTTTGTTGCGACTCTTGGACTTGGTCCCCTTGTTCCACAGGTACTCCTGTCCAGAAATCCACTTTGGTTGCATTACTGGTGTTGGTCTTCCTTGCAGAATTCACCTATCACGACTTCTGTGCTCTCTGGGGAACTTAGGTGCACTTTACACCTACTTTTCAGGGTCTTGGGGTGGGCTATTTTTCTAACCCTCACTGTTTTCTTACAGTCCCAGAGACCCTCTACAAGCTCACATAGGTTTGGGGTCCATTTGTGGTTCGCATTCCACTTTTGGAGTATATGGTTTGTGTTGACCCTATACCTATGTGCTCTCATTGCAATCTATTGTGACTGTACATTGCTTGCATTACGTCCTATTGCTATTACTGCATATTTTTGGTATTGTGTACATATATCTTGTGTATATTTGCTATCCTCATACTGAGGGTACTCACTGAGATACTTTTGGCATATTGTCATAAAAATAAAGTATCTTTATTTTTAGTATATCTGTGTATTGTGTTTTCTTATGATATTGTGCATATGACACCAGTGGTATAGTGGGAGCTTTGCATGTCTCCTAGTTCAGCCTAAGCTGCTCTGCTAAGCTACCCTTTTCTATCAGCCTAAGCTGCTAGACCACCTCTTCTACACTAATAAGGGATACCTGGACCTGGTGCAGAGTGTAAGTACCCCTTGGTACTCACTACAAACCAGGCCAGCCTCCTACATTGGTTGTGCAGCGGTGGGATAAGTACTTGCAACTACTTACCACTTTGTCATTTTGTACTTTTCATAAGAGAAAAATATACAAAACAAGTTCAGTGTATGTACACCTAACCAAAAAGTTTTGCTTTTCTTCTTTTACTCTATTGCTAAGTGCTGAAAAGTACCTCTAAACTTTCAAAAAGTTTCTTAAAAAGTTAAAAAAAAGTTTTTTCTGTTTCCTTAAAAAGTTCTGAAACTTTTTCTTTCTTTTTCTGTCCCTTACACCTTTTTCTATCATGTCTGGTACAGGTCCTACTCTTGATCTGGCCAGCACTGCTTATGACCACCTTAGCTGGAAAGGTGCAAGGAGTCTCTGCATTGATAGAGGTTTAGGGGTAGGGAAGAATCCCTCTAGAGAATTGTTGGTTAATATGCTAATTGAAAATGATAAGGCCTTAGGTGGCACATCAGGTGAGAAATTAGCAGATGGTTCACACTCTGATTCTGGGGTAGCCCCAGTAAGAATGTTAGATGGTATTCTTTCCAACCTGCCCCCTAGCAGGCCACCTAGCATAGCTGGTACTAATGTGAGCTCTCATCACAGTAGGGATATCATTCCTGCAGGCCAGGTTATTAGAGTGCCAACTGTTAGGGACAGGTCTCCCTCTGTTCATTCACACCATTCTTCTGTGTCAAAGCATGCCCAACCCACCCACCCTGATGACAGAATGTTAGAAAGGGAACTCAATAGATTGAGAGTGGAAGAGTCCAGGCTGAAGCTTAAACAACAACAGCTGGCTCTAGACAGGGAATCTTTAGACTTAGAAAAAGAAAGGCAGAGGTTGGGGTTAGGACCCCATGGTGGCAGCAGCAGTATTACAGATAGTAATCCTGTGAAAGAGCATGATTCTAGGAATCTGCATAAGATAGTTCCGCCTTACAAGGAGGGGGATGACATTAACAAGTGGTTTGCTGCACTTGAGAGGGCCTGTGTTGTACAGGGGGTCCCTCAAAGGCAGTGGGCTGCTATCCTATGGCTATCTTTCAGTGGAAAGGATAGGGATAGGCTCCTTACTGTGAAGGAAAGTGATGCCAATAATTTTACAGTTTTAAAGAATGCACACCTGGATGGTTATGGCTTAACCACTGAACAGTACAGGATTAAGTTCAGAGAAACCAAAAAGGAGTCTTCACAAGACTGGGTAGACTTTGTTGACCATTCAGTGAAGGCCTTGGAGGGGTGGTTACATGGCAGTAAAGTTTCTGACTATGAAAGCCTGTATAACTTGATCCTGAGAGAGCATATTCTTAATAACTGTGTGTCTGATTTGTTACACCAATATCTAGTGGACTCAGATCTGACCTCTCCCCAAGAATTGGGAAAGAAGGCTGACAAATGGGTCAGAACAAGAGTGAACAGAAAAGTTCATACAGGGGGTGACAAGGATGGCAAGAAGAAGGATGGTAAGTCTTCAGAAAAGGGTGGGGACAAATCTAAAAATGAGTCTTCATCAGGCCCACAAAAACACTCTGGTGGGGGTGGTGGGTCCAAATCCTCTTCTAATCAAGTAAAGAAACCATGGTGCTATTTATGTAAAGTAAAAGGCCATTGGACAACTGATGTCAGTTGTCCAAAGAAAAGCACCAAGCCTCCCACTACCACAACCCCTACTGCTACACCTAGTGCCCCTAGTAATAGCAGTGGTGGTGGGAGAAACCTACTAATAGCCAATCCAAGGGAGTAGCTGGGCTCACTTTAGGTAATTTAGTTGGGGTTGGTCTTGTTAGGGAGACCACAGAGGCTGTGTTAGTCTCTGAAGGTGCCATTGATTTGGCCACCTTGGTTGCTTGTCCCCTTAATATGGATAAGTACAAGCAACTTCCCCTAATAAATGGTGTTGAGGTTCAGGCCTACAGGGACACAGGTGCCAGTGTTACCATGGTAATAGAGAAACTGGTCCACCCTGAACAACACCTACTTGATCACCAGTACCAAGTGACTGATGCTCATAAAAACACTCTTAGCCACCCCATGGCTGTTGTGAATCTCAGCTGGGGGGGGCGAGGGGGGGTTACTGGTCCAAAGAAAGTTGTGGTTGCCCCAGATTTACCTGTAGACTGTCTACTAGGGAACGATTTAGAGACATCAGCTTGGGCAGAAGTGGAGTTGGAGGCTCATGCAGCAATGCTGGGCATTCCTGGGCATATTTTTGCTTTGACAAGGGCTCAGGCCAAAAAGCAAAAAGGACAGGGTGACTGGGATCCTGGAACAATGGACCAAGTGCTCCCTAAAGCTAGGGTTAGTAAAGGTAAATCACTACCTACTATCCCTCCCTCCACAGATGATTCAACTTCTGAGGAAGAAGAATTTCCCCCCTGTGCAGAACCTTCACCAGAGGAGCTGGAAGCAGACACTGCTGAGCTTTTGGGTGGAGGGGGGCCCGCCAGGGATGTGCTGAGTGTGGCACAGCAGACCTGTCCCACACTAGAGGGACTAAGACAGCAAGCTGTCAAACAGCAAAATGGGGATGTCAGTGACTCTCACAGAGTTTACTGGGAGGACAACCTCTTGTATACAGAGGCAAGGGACCCAAAACCTGGAGCTGCCAGGAGATTGGTTATTCCCCTGCAATACAGAGAGTTCCTCCTAACTCTAGCCCACGACATTCCCTTGGCTGGACATTTGGGGCAGATGAAAACATGGGATAGGCTTGTCCCCCTGTTTCATTGGCCTAGAATGTCAGAGGACACAAAATACTTTTGTAAGTCCTGTGTCACCTGTCAAGCCAGTGGCAAAACAGGTGGCACCCCAAAGGCTCCCCTTATTCCACTACCTGTGATTGGGGTCCCCTTTGAAAGGGTAGGGGTTGACATAGTTGGCCCCCTTGACCCTCCTACTGCTTCAGGCAATAGGTTTATCTTGGTGGTAGTGGACCATGCCACAAGATATCCTGAAGCAATTCCTCTAAGGACCACTACAGCTCCTGCAGTGGCAAAGGCCCTCCTGGGAATCTTTTCCAGGGTGGGTTTCCCAAAAGAGGTGGTATCAGACAGGGGTAGCAACTTTGGGGGTTATTCTAACTTTGGAGGAGGTGTTAATCCGTCCCAAAAGTGACGGAAAAGTAACGGATTTACCACCAGCCGTATTACGAGTCCATTATATCCTATGGAACTCGTAATACGGCTGGTGGTATATCCGTCACTTTACCGTCACTTTTGGGACGGATTAACACTCCTCCAAAGTTAGAATAACCCCCTTTCTGTCTGCATACTTGAAGGCCATGTGGAAGGAATGTGGTGTAACATACAAATTCACCATGCCTTATCATCCACAAACAAATGGACTGGTTGAGAGGTTTAACAAAACTCTCAAAGGAATGATAATGGGACTCCCTGAAAAACTCAGGAGGAGATGGGATGTCCTGTTACCTTGCCTCCTTTTTGCTTACAGGGAGGTACCACAAAAAGGAGTGGGCTTCAGCCCCTTTAAACTCCTATTTGGACACCCTTTAAGAGGTCCTCTAACACTTGTAAAGGAGGGTTGGGAACAACTTTTAAAAGCTCCTAAGCAAGACATAGTGGACTATGTACTTGGCCTAAGATCCAGAATGGCTGAGTATATGAAAAGGGCCAGCAAAAACCTTCAGGTTAGCCAAGAGCTCCAAAAGCAATGGCATGACCAGAAGGCTGTTTTGATTCAGTACCAACCAGGGCAGAAAGTGTTGGTCTTCGAGCCTGTGGCCCCAAGAGCACTCCAAGACAAATAGAGTGATCCCCACATTATTGTTGGGAAAAAGGGAGAAGTCACCTACTTGGTTGACTTGGGCACTGCCAGGAGTCCCCTTAGGGTGCTCCATGTCAATCGCCTGAAACCCTACTATGACAGGGCTGATCTCACCCTGCTCATGGCAACAGATGAAGGACAGGAAGAAGAGAGTGACCATCTCCCTGATCTCTTCTCTTCCACAGAACAAGATGCTCTAGTGGAAGGTGTAGTTTTGGCAGATTGTCTTACTGCTGAGCAAAAAGACCACTGCATAAATCTCCTGGGTCAGTTTTCTGAACTCTTTTCTACTGTGCCAGGCACCACTTCTTGGTGTAAGCACACTGTAGATACTGGAGACAGCTTGCCTGTCAAAAGTAAGATCTATAGGCAGCCTGACCATGTCAGGGACTGCATAAAACAAGAAGTTCAGAAAATGCTTGAACTGGGATTGGTTGAGCACTCTGAAAGTCCATGGGCTTCTCGTGTGGTACTTGTACCAAAACCTCATTCCAAAGATGGGAAAAAGGAAATGAGATTTTGTGTGGAGGTCTCAACCAGGTAACTAAAACTGATGCTCACTCTATACCCAGGGCAGATGAGCTAATAGATACACTGGCATCTGCCAAGTATCTAAGCACCTTTGATTTGACTGCAGGGTATTGGCAGATCAAGTTATCAGAGGATGCTAAAGCAAAAACTGCATTTTCGACTACTGGAGGGCACTACCAATTCACAGTAATGCCCTTTGGTTTGAAAAATGCACCTGCCACTTTTCAGAGGTTGGTGAATACAGTCCTGCAAGGGTTGGAGGCTTTTAGTGCAGCATATCTAGATGATATAGCTGTCTTTAGCTCCACCTGGGATGATCACCTGGTCCACCTATGGAAAGTTTTGGAGGCCCTGCAAAAGGCAGGCCTCACTATCAAGGCTTCAAAGTGCCAGATAGGGCAGGGGAAAGTGGTTTATCTGGGACACCTTGTAGGTGGAGAACAGATTTCACCACTTCAGGGGAAAATCCAAACTATTATAGATCGGGTTCCCCCTACAACTCAGACCCAGGTGAGAGCCTTCTTAGGCCTCACTGGGTACTACAGGAGGTTCATAAAGAACTATGGCTCCATAGCAGCCCCTCTTAATGACCTCACTTCAAAGAAAATGCCTAAAAAGGTATTGTGGACAGCTAGCTGTCAGAAAGCTTTTGAGGAGCTGAAACAGGCCATGTGCTCTGCACCTGTCCTAAAAAACCCATGTTACTCCAAGAAATTCATTGTTCAAATTGATGCATCTGAATTAGGGGTAGGGGCAGTCTTATCAGAACTCAGTTCTGAGGGCCAGGATCAACCTGTTGCTTTTATCAGCAGGAGGTTGACCCCTAGAGAAAAGCGTTGGTCTGCCATAGAGAGGGAGGCCTTTGCTGTGGTCTGGGCACTGAAGAAGTTGAGGCCATACCTGTTTGGCACTCACTTCATTGTTCAGACAGACCACAAACCTCTACTTTGGCTAAAACAAATGAAAGGTGAAAACCCTAAATTGTTGAGGTGGTCCATATCTCTACAGGGAATGGACTATACAGTGGAACATAGACCTGGGAGTACCCACTCCAATGCAGATGGACTCTCCAGATATTTCCACTTAGACAATGAAGACTCATCAGGTCATGGCTAGTTTTATTGTCCTTCGTTTGGGGGGGGTTGTGTAGGAAAGTAACCCCCATATTTCACTGTATATATGTTGTTTTAGTTGTATGTGTCACTGGGACCCTGCCAGCCAGGGCCCCAGTGCTCATAAGTGTGCCCTGTATGTGTTCCCTGTGTGATGACTAACTGTCTCACTGAGGCTCTGCTAACCAGAACCTCAGTGGTTATGCTCTCTCTTTGCTTTCCAAATTGTCACTAACAGGCTAGTGACCAATTTTACTAATTCACATTGGCATACTGGAACACCCTTATAATTCCCTAGTATATGGTACTGAGGTACCCAGGGTATTGGGGTTCCAGGAGATCCCTATGGGCTGCAGCATTTCTTTTGCCACCCATAGGGAGCTCTGACAATTCTTACACAGGCCTGCCACTGCAGCCTGAGTGAAATAACGTCCACGTTATTTCACAGCCAATTACCACTGCACTTAAGTAACTTATAAGTCACCTATATGTCTAACCTTTACCTGGTAAAGGTTGGGTGCTAAGTTACTTAGTGTGTGGGCACCCTGGCACTAGCCAAGGTGCCCCCACATCGTTCAGGGCAAATTCCCCGGACTTTGTGAGTGCGGGGACACCATTACACACGTGCACTGGACATAGGTCACTACCTATGTACAGCGTCACAATGGTAACTCCGAACATGGCCATGTAACATGTCTAAGATCATGGAATTGTCACCCCAATGCCAGAATGGCATTGGGGAGACAATTCCATGATCCCCCGAGTCTCTAGCACAGACCCGGGTACTGCCAAACTACCTTTCCCGGGGTTTCACTGCAGCTGCTGCTGCTGCCAACCCCTCAGACAGGTTTCTGCCCTCCTGGGGTCCAGCCAGGCTTGGCCCAGGAAGGCAGAACAAAGAACTTCCTCAGAGAGAGGGTGTTACACCCTCTCCCTTTGGAAAAAGGTGTCAGGGCTGGGGAGGAGTAGCCTCCCCCAGCCTCTGGAAATGCTTTGATGGGCACAGATGGTGCCCATCTCTGCATAAGCCAGTCTACACCGGTTCAGGGATCCCCCAGCCCTGCTCTGGCGCGAAACTGGACAAAGGAAAGGGGAGTGACCACTACCATGACCTGCACCTCCCAGGGGAGGTGCCCAGAGCTCCTCCAGTGTGCTCCAGACCTCTGCCATCTTGGAACCAGAGGTGCTGCTGGCACACTGGACTGCTCTGAGTGGCCAGGGCCAGCAGGTGACGTCAGAGACTCCTTCTGATAGGCTCTTACCTGCGTTGCTAGCCTATCCTCCTTCCTAGGTAGCCAAACCTCCTTTTCTGGCTATTTAGGGCCTCTGCTTTGGGGAATTCTTTAGATAACGAATGCAAGAGCTCATCAGAGTTCCTCTGCATCTCTCTCTTCACCTTCTGCCAAGGAATCGACTGCTGACTGCTCTGGACGCCTGCAACACCGCAACAAAGTAGCAAAGACGACTACTGCAACCTTGTATCGCTGATCCGGCCGCCTTCTCAACTGTTTTCCTGGTGGTGCATGCTGTGGGGGTAGTCTGCCTCCTCTCTGCACTAGAATCTCTGAAGAAATCTCCCGTGGGTCAACGGAATCTTCCCCCTGCAACCGCAGGCAACAAAAGACTGCATCACCGGTCCTCTGGGTCCCCTCTCAGCACGACGAGCGTGGTCCCTGGAACTCAGCAACTCTGTCTAAGTGATTCCCACAGTCCAGTGACTCTTCAGTCCAAGTTTGGTGGAGGTAAGTCCTTGCCTCCCCACGCTAGACTGCATTGCTGGGTACCGTGTGATTTGCAGCTGCTCCGGCTCCTGTGCACTCTTCCAGGATTTCCTTTGTGCACAGCCAAGCTTGGGTCCCGACACTCTAACCTGCAGTGCACAACCACCTGAGTTGTCCTCTGGCGTCGTGGGACCTTCTTTTGTGACTTCGGGTGAGCTCTGGTTCACTCCTCTTCGTAGTGCCTGTTCTGGCACTTCTGCGGGTGCTGCCTGCTTCTGAGAGGGCTCCTTGTCTTGCTGGGCTCCCCCTCTGTCTCCTCACGCAATTGGCGACATCCTGGTCCCTCCTGATCCACAGCAGCATCCAAAAACCCTAACTGCGACCCTTGCAGTTAGCAAGGCTTGTTTGCAGTCTTTCTGCTTGGGAGCACCTCTGCAAGCTTCTTCACGACGTGGGACATCCATCCTCCAAAGGGGAAGTTCCTAGTCCTCTTCGTTCTTGCAGAATCCACAGCTTCTACCATCCAGTGGCAGCTGCTTTGCACCCTCAGCTGGCATTTCCTGGGCATCTGCCCAATCTCGACTTTGTTGCGACTCTTGGACTAGGCCCCCTTGTTCCACAGGTACTCTCGTCCAGAAATCCACTTTGGTTGCATTACTGGTGTTGGTCTTCCTTGCAGAATTCCCCTATCACGACTTCTGTACTCTCTGGGGAACTTAGGTGCACTTTACACCTACTTTTCAGGGTCTTGGGTTGGGCTATTTTTCTAACCCTCACTGTTTTCTTACAGTCCCAGCGACCCTCTACAAGCTCACATAGGTTTGGGGTCCATTCGTGGTTCGCATTCCACTTTTGGAGTATATGGTTTGTGTTGCACCTATACCTATGTGCTCTCATTGCAATCTATTGTGACTGTACATTGCTTGCATTACTTCCTATTGCTATTACTGCATATTTTTGGTATTGTGTACATATATCTTGTGTATATTTGCTATCCTCATACTGAGGGTACTCACTGAGATACTTTTGGCATATTGTCATAAAAATAAAGTACCTTTATTTTTAGTATATCTGTGTATTGTGTTTTCTTATGATATTGTGCATATGACACCAGTGGTATAGTGGGAGCTTTGCATGTCTCCTAGTTCAGCCTAAGCTGCTCTGCTAAGCTACCCTTTTCTATCAGCCTAAGCTGCTAGAACACTTCTTCTACACTAATAAGGGATACCTGGGCCTGGTGCAGAGTGTAAGTACCCCTTGGTACTCACTACAAACCAGGCCAGCCTCCTACACTGTCTTGCCCTCCTTTGAAGACCAGTTTGGCCACCTGGCCCCCTTCGTGCTCTGGCATCTGCTGCAGCAGTTCTCAGCTCACTAGGTGGCTCCTTTTTCCAAGCCCATGCCACTTCACACCTCATTACGGTCGTTTCGTTTAGCCTGTCAAAGGCTGTCCAATCAGGAAAGACTATCACAGGGCTGATTTGGGGCAAATATAGAAGAGTTCTAAAACTCTTTTCTGGTAATAGTTATAATGAATCTAAGAGCGGAAAGTTGTTGGATTTATTCCAACTATTAATTTAATACTTTGAATTATATTTTAGCTCACTCCTATTAAAAGCAAGGCATTCATATTTAAAACAAAGCCTTACTATGTTAAACAATGGAGATAATGCATTACAAAGGGGAAAATTTAATTGCCAATCTTCCTCTCACCAGGGCACATAAAAAATCTTTTATAATGTCCCTGCTTGTAGTTACAAGGCCCCCTAACCCTGGTCACCTAGGGGGCGACTTAAATGTGGTGCTGGATTTTGTGGCGGATCGTGAAAGCCAGGCTAGAACACAGCATGTAGTGGCTGCCAGGGCTCTGACTCTTGTGATGGCTGAGGGTGCTTTGGTGGACCTATGGAGTATAAAGCATGGAACTGACAGTGAAGGTGCCTGCGTCAATTATGTGCATGATAGTTGGTCACATATAGACAGATGGCTCGAAACCAGGGATGGTGAGCTCCGGATGCAGTAGATTAAGCATGAGGCCCATACTCTGTCGGATCATTCGCCGGTCATGTTGGAATTGGTTGTTCCTGGACGCCCAACTCATGCCTTTCTGTGGAGGCTTCCTCATGGTGCACTTAAGGATCAGATATTCAGGGAGGAGATCCGTGACGCCATTGTCTACTACTTTGCTGAGAATCAGGGGTCGGTGACCATTTCTGGCACCGTGTGGGAAGCTTTCAAGGTTGTGATCCATGGGGTCTGCCTCTCTAAACAGCGCAGTGTGCTGAAGGTGCTATGGCGGGATTTGGCAGAGCTGGAGGCCCAGATTGCCGATCTTGAAAAGCGCTTGGCCTCTAACTGGTCGGAGGACCTTCTGGCTGCCCTGAGAGGAAAGATAACACCGTTTGAGGAGGCTACCCTTCGAGAAGTTTGCTTTCTAGGGATGAACGCTACGTCGAGGAGATATGGTGAGGGTGATAGGGCTGGCTGCACACTGGCCACAATGCTCCGTAAGCTGTGGGCAAGTAATTATATTGTAGAGCTGACTGATTCAAATGGTGCGCGCCATACCGGAACTGAGGAGATCAAGCGTATTCTCACTGACTTTTATTCAGACCTGTATGCTGAATCCTCTGGACTGAACTCAGCGGCCGCCGCTGAATATTTTGCAGATATTAGCCTTTTGTGGTTTGAAAATGCGCACAGGCTATATCTAGACGCATCATTTTCGGTGGCCGATGTGGCCCAGGTAATACGCAGTTTACCGGGGTATAAGGTGCCTGGGCTGTATGGTCTGCCGTCTTTTTATAAGGAATATTCTGACATAGCAGCACCACACTGCTTGGAGGTATATGCAGAGGCTCTTGAGACCGGGGTCCAATGGTCCTCTCTGCAGGAGGCTCTCATTGTGACCATCTTAAAGCCCAAGAAAGATCTGTGCTGTTGTGATTCTTATAGGCCCCTTACGTTAATCTATATTGACAATAAGATCCTGGGGAAGCTCATTGCAGCACCTGCTCCCTTCCCTGGTGCTGCCAGATCAATCTGGTTTTGTGCCGGGTCGTTCCACCTTATATAACCTACGAACTTATTTTGCAATATCTAGCATGATTGATCCTGATGACCGTGTGGCGGCGGTGTTCCTGGATGCCACTAAGGCCTTCGACTCTCTGGCCAGGCCATATATGTTTGCTTTGCTGGCTCGGGTGGGGTTGAGCTCTAAGTTTCTTCAGCTGATCCGCCTGCTGTACTCGCAGCCGTCCACCCAGCTGAGAGTCAATGGCACTATTTCTGCCCCCTTCCACATCGACAGGGGCACTTGCCAGGGATGCCCACTCTCTCCACTACTTTTTGCCATTGCGATGGGGCCGCTTGCGGCTCGCCTGCAACAGCATCATAATCATAGGGGCTTGGCATTCCGGCAGCATCCAATATTAATATCCATGTATGCGGACTATGTCGCCTTGTATGTTCGTGACCGGCAGCTGCACCTTGATGTTCTGTTGGATGAGATAGTTGGCTTTGGGCAAATTTCTGGGATCACTGTCAACTGGTCCAAGATGGTGGTGTTGCCCCTATCCGAGGCTAAGGTGCAGTTTTCCTCTAGGTACCCCATCTGCTGGGCTGATGGACCGGTACGATATCTGGGTATCTGGCTGAGTAGGGACGTTAACACGCTTTGGACAGCTAATTATGGCAAAGCTATTATGTAGCTGGAAGACAAGGTTGAGCTGTCGCATTCATTGCCGATTTCGCTGATGGGTCGCATTACGATGGCGAAGATGGTTATACTGCCCAAGTATTTGTATCTCTTTATTCATCTACCTCTTGTCCTTACTGAGAGTTTTCTGAAGCGGCTTAGATCTGCACTTGTGATTTTGGCCGGGGCTGGTCGGCGGCCCAGAATATCATGGGAAAAATTGACACTTCCATTCGAACAGGGTGGACTGGCAGACCAGGATCTAGCACTATTTTATCACTGTGCACAGGCACATTTTGTGCATTTTTAGCTACACCCTGTCCGATATTTACCTACATGGTGCCTGAAGGTGATACTGTGTGACCTGACAGACTACCGTGGGTGCTGGTTGGCCGACCAGACCCAGACCGCAAGGGGTCAACTCAGTGGCGTGCAAGGTGAGAGCCTGGGCTGCTCTGTTGCAGCGCACTGATGTGATGGAGACTTTTGCCCCTTCGATACCAGTGCTGGATGTGGGCGACATGCAGCTGTCAGAGGATGCCCGGGTCTGTGAGTTTCTTCACGAGTCCAGCTTGACTACCTTGGGGTCCTGGTTCCCTGATGAGAGGCTCATCTCCTCGGAGGCCGAACTTGGTGATGTACATGACACTGTGCTGCTCCGACTATTCTTTCTTAGAATTCGTGCTATGCTACATGCACGTTACCCCTGCTTTCCTGCACTACCTACAGAGTGTAGAGCACTGGGGCGTCTGTATCAAACGCAATCCCCGCACAGGCTTATTACGAGGTTGTATGTTTGAATGCAGAATGATGTGACTTAGACAGAGGTTAAAGCCAAAGCCCACTGTGAGGTGGACATGGGTGAAACCATTCCTGATGAAGATTGTTGAAGATGCTGCGCGCATATGAGAGAGCTGTCCGTCAACTACAGACTGCGCCTTATCCTCTTACATTTTTTACATCGTTTGTATTACACGCCCCGTAGGTTGAAGGATATGGGTCTACGGGCCGAGGCAGGTTGCGAGAGATGTATGGTCCCTGATGCAGACCTTATGCATCTAGAGTGGAGCTGCTCGGCGCTGAGTGAATATTGGACGGAGGTGCTGCGGGCGATTGAGGAAATTACTGAGATCCAGCTGCTGCATACCCCCAAACTTGCCCTTTTGGGATATGTAGACGGGTTACCTGCCGTGCACAGGAGATTGCTAGGACTGCTGCTGCTGCTGGTTGAGCATAGGGTCGCGATGTGCTGGGGGAGGCATTGAACCCCCCGTTGCTCTGAATGGTTGCATGATGCTTCGTACTGTCAGGAACAACTAATGATATACTGGGACCGTATGCCTGAGGGCTCCCGACTGAGAGATATATGGGCCCCCCTGCGCTCCAGTTTGGAGACACGTGCATCGAACAACACACCGTTGTCCAGTGTTCCCTATTAACTACGCATTAGTTATTCAGACCTGTATGCTGAACCCTCTGGACTGAACTCAGCGGCCGCCGCTGAATATTTTGCAGATATTAGCCTTTTGTGGTTTGAGAATGCGCACAGGCTATATCTAGACGCACCATTTTCGGTGGCCGATGTGGCCCAGGTAATACGCAGTTTACCGGGGTATAAGGTGCCTGGGCTGGATGGTCTGACGTCTTTTTATAAGGAATATTCTGACATAGCAGCACCGCACCTCTTGGAGGTATATGCAGAGGCTCTTGAGACCGGGGTCCAACAGTCCTCTCTGCAGGAGGCTCTCATTGTGACCATCTTAAAGCCCAAGAAAGATCTGTGCTGTTGTGATTCTTATAGGCCCCTTACGTTAATCTATATTGACAATAAGATCCTGGCGAAGCTCATTGCAGCACCTGCTCCCTTCTCTGGTGCTGCCAGATCAATCTGGTTTTGTGTCGGGTCGTTCCACCTTATATAACCTACGAACTTATTTTGCGATATCTAGCATGATTGATCCAGATGACCGTGTGGCGGCGGTGTTCCTGGATGCCACTAAGGCCTTCGACTCTCTGGCCTGGCCATATATGTTTGCTTTGCTGGCTCGGGTGTGGTTGAGCTCTAAGTTTATTCAGCTGATCCGCCTGCTGTACTCGCAGCCATCCACCCAGCTGAGAGTCAATGGCACTATTTCTGCCCCCTTCCACATCGACAGGGGCACTTGCCAGGGATGCCCACTCTCTCCACTACTTTTTGCCATTGCGATGGGGCCGCTTGCGGCTCGCCTGCAACAACATCATAATCATAGAGGCTTGGCATTCCGGCAGCATCCAATATTAATATCCATGTATGCGGACGATGTCGCCTTGTATGTTCGTGACCGGCAGCTGCACCTTGATGTTCTGTTGGATGAGATAGTTGGCTTTGGGCAAATTTTTTGGGATCACTGTCAACTGGTCCAAGATGGTGGTGTTGCCCCTATCCGAGGCTAAGGTGCAGTTTCCCTCTAGGTACCCCATTTGCTGGGCTGATGGACCGGTACGATATCTGGGTATCTGGCTGAGTAGGGACGTTAACACGCTTTGGACAGCTAATTATGGCAAAGCTATTATGTAGCTGGAAGACAAGGTTGAGCTGTCGCATTCATTGCCTATTTCGCTGATGGGTCGCATTACGATGGCGAAGATGGTTATACTGCCCAAGTTTTTGTATCTCTTTATTCATCTAGCTCTTGTCCTTACTGAGAGTTTTCTGAAGCAGCTTAGATCTGCACTTGTGACTTTGGCCGGGGCTGGTCGGCGGCCCAGAATATCATGGGAAAAATTGACACTTCCATTCGAACAGGGTGGACTGGCGGACCAGGATCTAGCACTATTTTATCACTGTGCACAGGCACATTTTGTGCATTTTTAGCTACACCCTATCCGATATTTACCTACATGGTGCCTGAAGGTGATACTGTGTGACCTGACAGACTACCGTGGGTGCTGGTTGGCCGACCAGACCCAGACCGCAAGGGATCAACTCAGTGGCGTGCACGGTGAGAGCCTGGGCTGCGCTGTTGCGGCGCACTGATGTGATGGAGACTTTTGCCCCTTCGATACCAGTGCTGGATGTGGGCGACATGCAGCTGTCAGAGGATGCCCGGGTCTGTGAGTTTCTCCACAAGTCCAACTTGACTACCTTGGGGTCCTGGTTCCCTGATGAGAGGCTCATCTCCTCGGAGGCCGAACTTGGTGATGTACATGACACTGTGCTGCACCGACTATTCTTTCTTAGAATTCGTGCTATGCTACGTGCACGTTACCCCTGCTTTCCTGCACTACCTACAGAGTGTAGAGCACTGGGGCGTCTGTATCAAACGCAATCCCTGCACAGGCTTATTACGAGGTTGTATGTTTGAATGCAGAATGATGTGACTTAGACAGAGGTTAAAGCCAAAGCCCACTGGGAGGTGGACATGGGTGAAACCATTCCTGATGAAGATTGTTGAAGATGCTGCGCGCATATGAGAGAGCTGTCCGTCAACTACAGACTGCGCCTTATCCACTTACATTTTTTACATCGTTTGTATTACACGCCCCGTAGGTTGAAGGATATGGGTCTACGGGCCGAGGCAGGTTGCGAGAGATGTATGGTCCCTGATGCAGACCTTATGCATCTAGAGTGGAGCTGCTCGGCGCTGAGTGAATATTGGACGGAGGTGCTGCGGGCAGTTGAGGAAATGACTGAGATCCAGCTGCTGCATACCCCCAAACTTGCCCTTTTGGGATATGTAGAGGGGTTACCTGCCGTGCACAGGAGATTGCTGGGACTGCTGCTGCTGCTGGTTAAGCATAGGGTCGCGATGTGCTGGGGGAGGCATTGAACCCCCGTTGCTCTGAATGGTTGCATGATGCTTCGTACTGTCAGGAACAACTAATGATATACTGGGACCTTATGCCTGAGGGCTCCCAACTGAGAGATATATGGGCCCCCCTGTGCTCCAGTTTGGAGACACGTGCATCGAACAACACACCGTTGTCCAGTGCTCCCTATTAACTACGCATTAGTTACACTCCCCTACCATGTTATCGAATCACTGTTTGCATCTGTATTGGTGATCTGATGGCTGCAATGTCCTTATTACCTCCCCGCCCTTTCAGTTAAATTTTTTTACTTTCTCTTTCTCTTTTCCTTTTCTGTTTCTTTTTCTTGCTCCCTGTTTTCTCTACATGGATGTCTCTTACATTCCCCATGTTTTACACATCAGGAGGTCTTACTGATGCGGTTTTGTTAACACTGCGCTTAATGGCGATAGTCCAGCTTCTTACTGATTTATAAGTCGGATTGGTATACGACTCTGATGCTCCTTACTTTATATTGTGACCTTAATGTGTACTTAATGACCTCACTGATGTGTATGTTTGGTGTTGATATCAATGAATGCAAAAATAAACATAAAAAAATCCCTGGTCACCAAGGGGACACCTTAGGGGTGTCATATGGAAAAATAAGGTAGTTTAAGGCTTTGGAAGTATCTTTAATACCAAAGCCGAATTTGCTTATACATTTATTTTAAAAGCAGCCTGCAAAGCAGGGCTGACTTTTAAAGTGACAGCTCGGCCTCTATACCTACATGCCCTACCATATACTAAGGACTTACAGGTAGGTTGTCAGTACCAATTGTCATTATAACTAATTGCGATATGCCTCTGATCCACAGCACTGGCCCTAGGGCTGGTTAGCAGAGCCCAGGGCACAGTCAGAGTTAGTAACCACCAGTATCATTCCAAAAACATGGGAGTGACAAGGGTAAAACGGTTGAGTTTCTCACACAGGGTAATTTAATTTACTCTTTTTGGGGCATTTCATTAATTAATCTGATCAACACACGCACCCTCTCAAACCAGGTGTGCATCACCTAGCATTTTAGAAGACACAATAACAATGAAATGAGGGTTCCAAGACTCCTGAATGACATATTAAATTTGTTTCCTTTTATTCACCCAATATTCAATTAACTGTTGAAGAGGAAATGAAATGTGAAGAAATTACGCTACATCAGACATCTGTAGAAAACAATACAAAATTATATGTGGCAAAAGAACAGTGTAGGCCTAAAATTTGTGCTGATGCAAGAAAGGTGAAGTGTTCTCTTGAAAATAGAATATTGACATGCAAGCTTTTAGTTAAAGGAAAACCTGTGTTTGTAAGCCTGAAGGTATTTAAAGTCTTAAGCACACAGGCATTTATTCTGTTGTCCCAGTAAATTACAAACATAATTGAAGAATCTGAGCAGGAGACGGAATCAGCCAAGGATACACAAAAACTGATAAGAGGTCTAGGATGCAGAGCGATAAAACACACACACAAACACTCATGCATTCAAGAGTAGTGAATAGTTAGTTTGTTAAACATTGTTAGAACTGCAATAAAGTATGTATGGGAAATAGGGTTAAAGGTTTAGGGACACAGGTGATTTGACTTTTTGCAACAAATATGTAACTGCTAAGTAACTTATTGATTAACCTTTTGTATGTAGCATTGTTGATGTTACTATATAAGTGGCTGCCTGTGAAGCAGCAAATGGAGACCATCTGTTAACCTGTAAGGAGATAGCTACTCTCCCTGCCATGGCAGTAAAAAGCTGTGTTTGCCTTGCCAAGAGGAGTCTTACCTTTTTATCTTAAGTTAAGTATCCCTGCAACATAACAAAGATGGCCAACACGTGTTTCATGACTACCTTGCCGCTTCATCATGGCTAATTACAGTTCACAAATATTCTTTATGCAAATCAGGTGTTTGGCGTATGTTATGTTGTGTGTATTTTTAAAAAGCACTATCACCAGTGAGGGTATCCTGATGCTGAGCAGGTGTGTGTGTCTAGCCATACCTGTGATAGATTGGTTAATTGAAAAGTCAGGTCTTCAGCTTCCTGTGGAATTCAAGATGCGAGAAGGAGGCTCTGATGTATCCGTCCTTCTGATCTGGTTCTATATACATGTGGAAAGTGCGCAAGTAGGAGTCTCGTGGAGCAGAATTGTCTGGGTGGTTGGTGCTTGGTAACAAACTCACAGCATACAAATTTCAAATTAAATTAATGTTGTTCATTATTACAGGTTATTTAGGAAATTTTGAAAACCTCAGTTCATGGTTAGGGTAATCTAGCTGCCCTGGAATGACACAATTTTGTGGATTAAAACTATCTGCATGCAAATCTTTGCCTGGCCCAAGTGTGGCACAATGAAATTAACGGTGGTGTAAGGTTTGTGGTTTATCCTAATCACTGCAGATGTTTAGATGTTTGCTCCTACTCAGCTTACTTTTGATTAACGTTTTTTTCTTCTCTTACCCCCAGCGTGCCCCTGCCACGTTTTTCCATGTTCCTTTGTTTTATAATATTGTGTAATATGTATTTTATATGAAATTTCCATTCTTTAATACCCATTTGTCCAGTGAATCTGGTTTTAAACTTGCATTGTTGTGTTCTACATCCTTATGCTGTGATGTTTGTACTACACAGTGCCCAAAAGGCCAGCTAGCCAAAAATGGCTGAAGTAAACTTTGCATTGCCTGTCTTTTCTCCTGTATCATACCAAAGATGGCTGTCCTGTAGGGTTAGACGTTCACTTTTGAAGCCAAAGGCAAATTTGCCTATGCTAATCTCTCGGTTCTGTCTTTTTGTGTCTCCAAGGTTGTCTTGGTGAGGTCTGATATTTATAGATTAGCATGAGGCCTCTTTTGCCACCCTCTGCATCTTCTTCAGTTATCAGCCATGGGAGCCTGAATGCTATTTTAAAAACTGTTTCACCAGTTGGGTGGCTTGGTGCGTCATTTGACATGTGGCCATACATGACAGCCTCAACCCACCTGCTGGTGCGCCTGAATGTAATTTGGACTCTTGTATTTTGGGATCGGCTGCACCCTAAAAGGATCAATTTATTTATTTTCCTCCCATTGGGTATTTTGTGAGATGCTGACAATGGTAATACCCCAAACAGATAGTTAAATGTGTGTGATACTTTAATTTTTCTTGTTTGCCTCACACCATAAATAAAAGGTTCCAGAGCATCCAACTGTGGAAACTCAATGGAAGAAATTTCTCGTAATCGCTCTTCATTGTGAACAAGGAAGCCAAAAAGATAAGGAGGCAAAGTCGGCATTGTTCAGGGTAACATTCTATTCCGAAGTTTTTTTCTCTTTTTGCAATCACAGAAGAGGACCATATATCCAAACCTGTGTGTCAGCTTAGCTCACATGGAACCACTTGAAGTAAGTTCTTTGTGTGGTAGCAGTCAAAGGATGACTTTGCTTGTGCTCTTTTTAACTTTATAGCCAAACCTTCACAGGTCCTGCTATTATACCTATTCCATTGACCTAACAGTGTAATTATCACATGATTAGCAAAGACAACTGTCCATTATCGCCTGTCCACATCTTGGACATTCATTTTTGGACTACTATTACTGCCCTACGTTTCTTATCGGTCCTACTGCCTCTGTTTTTACGCTATTATCATACTGGCTTTTTAGTCTCACTCTACACATCCAGTCCTTCTTCAGTTTCGTGCTTCCTCTTTTGACAAGTGTGTTTCCTGTGTCCGGACTAAGTTGGGTTAGGTCTGCTAAGTAGGTTGGCACTCTCTTTGTAGAGAGCAATTCAGCCCATTCCCTCGTAGTCTCTAATTATATCTCCCTATATGGAAACTCCATAATACTACTTCAGCTAGTAGACAATTTTGCTCTATAAGACTTTTCTCATTGGGTCTTTTAATTTCGTCAGTCTCTCAGATCTTTCTCCTTTGTGCAGTTGCTTTCAGTTCTGTGTTATTGCCATTTATTTTAAACTAACGTTACAGGGAAGCATGCTATTCGCTTTTTAGTATTTTTTTCATTCTTTCGTGTTTTTTCTGTTCTTATGGAGTCAGTGCTCTAATTGTATTTTTGTTTGTATTCCGCTATTTCTCAAAATCTAGGAATTTTATTTAGTGCAGTTAGCATGAGCGCTAGCGCAATTCTGCGCCGCGGTTTTGCACTTTTATGGCGCATGGTGAATCGTCCCCAAGTTTTGCATCATTTCTTGCCTCATGGGCAACCACGCAACAGTTCAGAAAATATACCCCGTAGTGAGGTAGCCTAGTAAAGAAACAACAGAAACGAGCTCTGCGACGTAAAGGTATGAATTCAGAGTCCGCACTACAGCTGCCTTGTGGAGACCGCTTTCCCGGCTAAACAGCCGCTGTCATCAACGAAATACCCCAAAGTGGCGTCCAGAAAGAGCCTAAAACATAGTAACTGAGTGATAGCACCCCCGCCCCCCGCCCACACCTTCAAACTTAAAAAAAAGAAAGTGCCGGAAAACATTTTTGGTAGTGAAGGAAAAAACAACAAATCAACAAATATCACTCAGTAAGGTGTACTGGAACGGGAGAGACACAGTAGCAAAGGCAAAATAACTTAGACAACTTTAAAGGTAGTATTCAAGCTTCTTACAGGATGACATTTCACAGGTACAGATTTGCTAATCTCAAGCGCCCTCACCTCACTGTTCAGTCTTTTATCAATTGCATCCCTAGCTGTCCTTCACTTGCTCTCCCGCAGTGCCTGCAGGCACGACGCTGGTGCACTTAGAGCATGGGTACTCGCAAACATTTTCTCAGGGGCCAAAATGTTGGGTCTGTGATGTGACCGAAGGCCACAATGATGCTAGTAGGGAGATGGGGGCTCTTTGGGGTGCTTGGAGGTAAAGTAAGTGCAGGGGAAGTGAAGCATATTAATTTAGTGGCTAAATTGCACATTGTGTAACCAGAAAACCTGAGATTAATCCTGGCTTCCCCACTTTAATAAATTGTGTGATCCTAGGCGATTGTTTTATTTCACTTAGCCTCCTTTTTCTTCACATCTGAGAGGACCTCGAAATACATGACTTCAAGATGTGTGTTTTAGAACTCCTTCACCTGCTTTGATTTAATAAACTATAGTGGTGTTCATGTGTAATAGAAACCCAGGCCACCCATAGAGTGAACATAAGAACTAACTTGCCTATTCACTATTGGCATTGACATCAGGGAGGGGAAAATAATGTATGTTTCTAAATTCAAGTTTGAAAACGTTCACTTTAAAAAAAAAAATTCTCAACACACTGATATAATCTAATGTACATAGGTAAAATGGTTCTGAATGTTAATGAAATACACGTTTGGAATTTTGAAGAGAGTTTTTCATATTTTTTAATGTTTGCCGCAAGCTGTCTTTAAAAATGAAGGTGTTACTAAAGTTAAATTGTGCTAGTTACTTCCTCTGAGTTCAATTTACCTGAAGTTAACCTTTAAAGAAATGCTTGTCAGTTTAGGTAACATCTTTTTAATGTTAGTGCTGGGTAGAGTATACAGCAGCCCAGTGCTACTGTTGACCAGCCAGCGGGCCACATGTAAAGGTCAGAAGGGCCACATGTGGCCCCCGGGCCGCACTTTGAGTATCGCTGACTTATAGGATACATTTCCTTAGAGAATGGACCTCTACAAGCGCTATACTCGATTCCAACTAATTACAACCCCTCCCTCATCCACACAACTGTCATCAACTTTTGCAATCTTTTTAAGACTCCACCACTACCACTTCCATCATGAGTGTTTTTCTCCAATCCTCTTTGTTTGTTTGTAAAATGACTGAAGCATCCTTTTAAGATAGTATGGATAACTTATTCCTCACGAAAGTCTCCGACCTTAATGGATTTTCTTATTTTTTACTGAACATGTTCCTTTTCTACAACATGGTATTTACCATACCTTGACCCCTCTCCAATTTGCATTTACCTTAAGAGCATGACCGTTTCAATCCTCCTGGATTAATCTAATTTATGGGTCTTCCTCCTCTCTGCAATTCAAATGCAGAAATGGCAATGGAAATACTCGTGAAACAATGGTATGCCTACCTTTTTTACAGCACTCAAACCTGATGCTCTAGCCAACTGTACAGTCTCCACAATAACCTTGTTAAAGAGTTCAACTAACCAGTTCATGTGAACTGAGCACAACACCATTCTCCTATATCTAATCCCTCTGGACTCTAAGAATTGTCTCATTTTCCTAGATGTGAATTGGACACTGTCTTCTGCAGTAATAGAAAGGGGAAACACTTCCCTGTCGAGCACTTCCACAGAAAAATGGGCTACCTTATTGGCCGTAGTATACACCTTCCATGCATACTCCACCCATTTAGAGGAATTACCAATAAAAACAAACGGATATTGTTTATCTACCCTGGAAAATTCTAATGGACATAAACATCCATTGCACCTCTTGCCTAGAGAAAACTGACTGTTCCTGCAAAACATTACCACGCTTTAGAATCTTGTCTGATTTAAGACAACAACTGCATTTTTCACAAAATCCACAATGTCTCTATCCATTTGTGGCCAACAGGGCAAAGCTCTTATTCTCTTTCTCATACTAGACACAACTGGATCTTCTCTATGTGTAAAACTAATGACCACTCTCCTTACAGTAAACGACGGAACAAACCTGACTCCTTAACATTAACATCACTCTCAAAAGACAGCCCTTCTTTTGCATTCCAAAATGCTCGTAGATCTGGAGATAACACCCACTCCTTTGTCCAACACACTTTACTGAGTTTAGTCACCTCTTGGAAGACCTTTGGCAGATTCCTTTAAAAAAATTTTTTCACAAATGGTATTTTCAAACACACCTATCACATCTTGTACAGAAGTCACAACACATTCTCTAAGATGTGATTAATTCTGTTTCTCATGTTGGAGAAATCAGGATAATCAATCTGCCCTCATATTATTCTTTCCTGAGATGTGAACTAGATCAAAGTATTAGTCAGATAATTTGGACAGTAGTGTACCAACTATGTCAAGCCCTTTAGAATAACACTGGCTTTCAAGAGAACCAACAAAGGTTAATGATCAGTTCTCAGTCTGAAAGATTTCCCAATAACTACTCACAAGACCAAACTTCTAACTCAATCAGCCGTGGGCACTGCTTGGTCCCTCACCCATCCGAGTGCATGCAGCCAACCACACTGCACACAGTCTACGAGCTCCACAACAGAGGTTGGCCGCAGGGTCTGGTCTCATATTTTTCTTGAATGGTTTTTCGATACTGTGGTTCCAGTGCCAGTACTGTGAAACCTAACCGCAGAAACTTGCAGGGTACTACAGTACAAAGTGATGGAACTGTGGGTTTGGCTACAGGGTCTGGTCTCTAGCCAGGTCCTACGCCCAACTCCCTAAGACAGTGGTTCCCAACCTTTTGGTTTCTGTGGACCCCCACTTTAACATTAATGAAACCCAGGGACCCCCACAGAATCATCATGGGAATCCAGGGACCCCCGCCAGAGTCATTACTGAAAGCTGGGGACCTAATTTGTCAATATTTGTTAATATTTTTAAATTTTCTAGGCTCTCACGGACCCCCTGAGAAGGCTTTGCGGACCCCCAGGGGTCTCCGGACCACAGGTTGGGAACCACTGCCCTAAGAGTTCCGAAACTCTCAGGGGGGACCGACCCCTAGTCAGGCCCTGCACTCATCCCCTCACAGGTGACCAATACCCTGTGCCCAACTACCTATAGGCACCCAACATTCAGGTGTACATGGCCTTCATCCGTGCACGGGATGGGTTGAGTACAGGGCCTGGCTTCTGGTCACACCTCTGGGCTCTGGACGACATTCTTGCTAGTACAAGAGAATGAACATGAAAGGAGCACACCTGAATAATCAATTAATGTGCTGCTTTAATATACATCTTATTTAATAGTTGTCTGACACATTGGACAAACTAGGGCCAAAAATACGACACTACTGCACAGTTTCTGGCTCAGCAGGGAATTCCTCCCCTTAGCCACTTAAACAGAAAACCTTTATTCCTGTTCATGCAGTTGACCATCCTCTACTTTTACACATTTTTAGTCAGGTAAGAGTAGTGCTTCATGTGTATCGTGTACATGTAATATTTTCCACGATAGTCACTTTGAGAGTGCTGAGGTCTATGGTGTCCTTTCACAGCTTCAGTTGTTTACTGTTTATAAACATGATGTGTCATCCGTCAGGCAGGTAGATGTTCACCGTCATGTCACAAAGAAGACATTGGTTGTATCATGTAAATTCAACTTTTTCGATGAGAAAAAGCTTAGATCATTGATATGAATTAAGTGAATTTTTTTGGTTTTGAACAGTTTGCCTGAAAAGTAACACTAACCAACACACATTAAATTCAATAGATTTCCAAACGTGACACTAAAAAAGTGTAGACAATTGGAATATTAGTTGTTTGGGGCATCTGACTCTTAACAGGTAATATGTCTGCAGGATGCTCTGGGAATCAAGTACCCAGTTGTAGGACTTGACTCCTTGAGGGAAGAAAAGTAGAGCAATCCTAGGTGGAGGCTTCTAACCTCAAGTCACTGGCATGCAGGACTCAATCAATCATTGCCTAGTCATTATTTTTACTTACAAAAAGGAAACATACTTTTATTACACATATATGCTAAATACTAAACATTTATTATAAATATATACAATCAGGTATCCTGATATACCTTTATGGGCCCAGAACCCTGTAACCAAATACCCCACCTATACTAGATGCCATATCTCAATATTCACAATAAAAGTGGGCGTTGTTATCCATAGGGCAGGCCAATTGACTTTGTCACTGTGTCACTACATTAGTAAAAGCAGAAACATGCTAGAATTCATCATTATAACACCATTGAAATCAATGGGGATGGTATCAGTACATGTAATAATCCACCATTGAAGTCAATGGGAGCAGCACCAACATTCAATAACATTCATTATACTTTAAAAACTTGCATTGTTAAGCAACAACAAAGTATATTGCTAAAACACATGCCCCATTTTTTTTCTTTTACTGTTGCCATGATGCTGCTGCAGTAGATTCAGGGAACGAGCAACCAACAGGCTGACCGGGCGACCACGCCCCTCAGAGCCTAAGAGCAAAAGCACAAGGACAATAAGTGCTATGAAATCAGGGCAAACATCTCCTGTGCTCAGGGATTCATTCCATAGGGAGAGGTGGGGTGAGTTGTTTGTTAAAACATTCTGGGGGTCTACTGCATTCCTTCAGCCCATATACATACAAGTGTTGGTGGTGCTATTCTTGGGACACCAAAGAAACAAATATCCAAATTGCTGCCCTTTGTAAGGACTTGAGGGCCCTCCACAGCCCAGGGTGTGAATAGTATAATAGCAACTTTGTGCCGGGTTCCAAACTATTTTGGCCTTTTTAATGCTTCCTCATGCCACATCTCTATTTTTTTTTACTACAGGTGACTCAGTACAAGCCGGGCACCCACGTGACATTTTCCTTGGTTTTTCATTGGAGGTTACAAGAGGAGCCCCAAGGATCCTTTCTTTAGTGCCGCGCTGGAACTGCCAACTCTTTTCTGTGCTCCCACTGTGGTGAGAGCCAGCCCTAGTTCTGGGATCCCACCCACAGCCCTGCTCATGCTGGTGTCGGGCAGGGAGGCAGAAGGCCAGCATGCCACGGCCCCAGACACAGGCATGAAGGA
Source organism: Pleurodeles waltl (assembly GCF_031143425.1). NCBI lineage: Eukaryota > Metazoa > Chordata > Amphibia > Caudata > Salamandridae > Pleurodeles > Pleurodeles waltl. The sequence continues at coordinate 1,407,916,911 of NC_090447.1, read as the reverse complement.
GGGCAGTGCACCCAACCACATGTCTCCTGCGTCCCAAGACAGTGTACTCTTGCTTCACAAGAGATGGGGTTCCTAGGGCCATCAACAGTTCAAGGAGAAGGTCCTCTGCACGTGTTTCCCTGGGAGGGGAGGGGGGTTCAAAACCCGGGCAAGCTTTACAGGTGATTTCACATGACTTCGTAACGTAGATTGAGCCCATCGTGAGCTTATTTTGATTCTGGGGACAGACCAGGCCTCCTGGCCTCTAAATGGCTCTTTTAGTGGGGAGTTTGACTTCTCCCTGCTCCAGACATGTCCTTTGCCTGGGCCTCTTGTGTGCTCTCCTACTTGTGTGGTATCTTCCACAGCCTCTCTGCAGTCAGCCTGCAGAACATCCTCCTGACGGAACTCCTCAGATCCCACATCCTCCTGAGTTCTTTCAGGGCACAGGTGTGTCAGTGACATCAAAGGACAGTCCACAGACATCCTAAGTGAACCCTCCATGGTCCCCCAGTAGGTCTATTTCCCCAACTGTTCCTCAGGAGGGGGTAAGGGGGACAGTACCATTGGCCCTGGAGAGACCATCCAAGTCTTGTGGGACCAGCTAGAGTCAAAGTCCTACGGTCCATTCTTGCAGCAGCTGTAAGTGGCTTCTCATTCTGTCGAGGTATTCTTTTGCCATTGTCCCTTAAGGGCGTAGTGAACCACCCGGTATACCAGTTTAAGCAGGGGTGCTACTGAGGCAGATTACATTGTTTTATGGCCCAATTTAACATTTATCTTTGGCTGGATGGTCATTGACAGTCAAAAGTTAAAACTAATAAACTCTACAAGAATAACCTGTATTATTAAAACAGCTGTGAGATGGAGAACAAAGGAAAATCTTTAAGCAACCTAAAATAGTGACAGTGAGAAAGATAAACTATTAAAATGGCAAGGAAAAATAGTTACAGGCCAATGGAGTGAGACACCACAAAGAAAAGCATAAAAATGCAAATAGTGAAGGAAGGCAAAATGAAGAATGAAGGAAAGAAGGTACAAATGAACACAGACAAAAAAGGAAAAAGGGTAAAAGAAGAAAAGGAAGGAAAAAAATGAAGAGTGGAACAAAGAAAATGAAAGATCAAAGTAAAAAAAAGGACAAATGAAAGGAGAGCAAGCAGAAAAATTTAATTTAATAACAGAAGAAATGTGAGGTGAAAGGGTAGGCAATTAAAGGAAAGAAGAGAAAGAAATAATAAACTAATGGGAGGAATACAAAAAGAAAAGATGCAAAGAATGTGTAAAAGAATGCCAGGCACAACATAAGAATGGAGGGATAGAAAGAAGGATTGAAAGCTAGAAAAAAAGGGGAAACGGCCTTTACAACGCAGCCGGAGCCACGCAGGCCGTAAGCACGCGCGCGTTACCATGCTTGCCCTGAACCACGCATGTGCCTGAACAACGCATGTGCCTGAACCACGCAAATGCGGGGATAAAACCCAGCACCATACATTTGCGTAGTTCAGGCACACAGGACGTACATCCGGAAGAGGGACATGGCGGCCGGGTATGTGAGGTTGGAGCAGTTGGGGGCATTTTTAAGGACAGGGTGGGGTAGGTTTTAGAGTTCAGGGGTAGGGGGGTCTGGGTAGTTTTTAGGACAGGGTGGGGTAGATTTTAGGGTTCAGGGCGGGGGCAGGAGGTCGGGGTAGTTTTTAGGACAGGGAGCAATATGTCTTAGGGTTCAGGGACAGAGGGACGGGTCATTTTTAGGACAGAGCAGAATCGTTTTTAGGACAGGGTGGGGTAGGTTTTAGGGTTTAGGGTGGGTGGGAGGTTTAGGGTAGTTCTTGGGACAGGATGGGGTAATTTTTAGGACAGGGTAGGTTTTAGAGTTGATGGCAGGGATCGGGTAGTTTTTAGGACAGGGTAGGATAGCTTTTAAGACAGAGTAGGTTTTAGGGTTTAGGGCAGGAGATGGGATTGTTTTTAGGACAGGGTGGGGTCGTTTTTAGGATAGAGTAGGCTTTAGAGTTTGGGGATGGGGTCGGGGTAGTTTTCAGGACAGTGTGAGGAAGTTGTTGGGACAGGATACATTTTAGGGTTTGGGGTGAGGGTACTTTTTAGGACAGGGTGGGGTAGTTTTCAGGATGGGGTAGGTTTTAGGGTCTGGGGCTGGGGGTTGGGTCGTTTTTAGAACAGGGTGTGGCAGTTTTTAGGTCAGGGTTGGTTTTAAGATTTGGAGTGGGGGACAGGGTAGTTTTTAGGACAGGGTGGGGTAGTTTTTAGGACAGGGTAGGTCTTAGGGTTTAATTTGGGGGGTAGTTTTTAGGACATGGCAGGGTAGAGTTTAGGGTGGCGACCGGGGTAGTTTTCAGGAAAGTGTGGGGTAGCTTTTAGGACAGGGAAGGTTTTCGGATTTACCGCAGGGTTGGGGTAGTTTTTTAGGACAGTGTGGGGTCGTTTTTAGGACAGGGTAGGTTTTAGGGTTTAGGGTGGGGGGGAGATGGATTATTTTTAAGGACACCATGTGTGAGTTTTTAGGACCGGGTAGGTTTTAGTGTTTAGGGCCGGGGTAGTTTTTGAGGACAGGGCGGTATAGGTTTTAGGACGGGGCAGGGTAGCTTTTAGAGTTTAGGGGGGGTCGTTTTTAGGGCCGGGCAGTGTTGTTTTTAAGGCGGGAGTAGGGGGTGGGGTAGTTTTTAGGACAGGGTGGACTCGTTTTTAGGACAGGGCAAGTTTTAGGGTTTAGGGCTGGTACTGGGGGTCAGGGTAGTTTTTAAGACAGGGCAAGGTAGGTTTTAGGACAGGGCAGGGTAGCTTTTAGGTTTGAGGGCAGGGGATCAAGGTAGTTTTTAGGACAGGGGGAAGTATATTTTTTTAAAGGGCGGGGTAGCGTTTAGAGTTTAGGGCATGGTAGTTTTTATGGCAGGGTAGGTTTTAGGGTTAAGGGTGGGGTGGGGTGTCGGGTTGTTTTTAGGACAGGATGGGGTAGTTTTTATGACAGGGTCGTTTTCAGGATTTAGGGCGGGGGTCGGGTAGTTTATAAAACAGGGTAGGGTAGGTTTTAGGACAGAGCAGGGTAGGTTTTAGGGTTCAGGATGGGGATTGGGGCCATTTTTAGGACAGGGTAGGCTTTAGGACAGGATAGGGTTAGGGTGGGCATTGGGGAAGTTTTCAGGACAGGGTGGGGGCAGATTTAAGGACAGGGTAGGTTTTAGGGTTTAGGGCAGGGCAGGGTGTCGGGGTAGTTTTTTAGGGCAGTGTGCAGTATTTTTTAGGACAGGGTAGGTTTTAGGGTTTGAGGCAGGGGTCGGGGAAGGTTTTACAACAAGGTAGGTTTTAGGGTTTGGGGGGAGGGATAGTTTTTAGGACAAGGTGGGGTAGTTTTTAGGACAGGGTAGGTTTTAGGGTGTAGGGCGGGGCAGGGGGGTGGGGTAGTTTTTAGGACAGGGTGGACTCGTGTTTAGGACAGGGCAAGTTTTAGGGTTTAGGGCTGGGACTGGGGTTCAAGGTCGTTTTTAAGACAGGGCAAGGTAGGTTTTAGGACAGGGCAGGGTAGCTTTTAGGTTTGAGGGCAGGGGATTAAGGTAGTTTTTAGGACAGGGGGAGGTATATTTTTTGAAAGGGCGGGGTAGCGTTTAGAGTTTAGGGCATGGTAGTTTTTAAGGCAGGGTAGGTTTTAGGGTTAAGGGTGGGGGTGGGGTGTCGGGTTGTTTTTAGGACAGTGTGGGGTAGTTTTTATGACAGGGTCGGTTTCAGGATTTAGGGCGGGGGGTCGGGTAGTTTATAAAACAGGGTAGGGTAGGTTTTAGGACAGAGAAGGGTAGGTTTTAGGGTTTAGGATGGGGGATTGGGGCCGTTTTTAGGACAGGGTAGGCTTTAGGACAGGATAGGGTTAGGGTGGGCATTGGGGAAGTTTTCAGGACAGGTAGGGGCAGGTTTAAGGAGAGGGTAGGTTTTAGGGTTTAGGGCAGAGCGGGGGCCGGGTCGTTTTTAGGACAGGGTGGGGTGGTGTTTAGGACAGGGTAGGTTTTAGGGTTTGGGGCAGGGCAGGGTGTCGGGGTAGTTTTTGAGGGCAGTGTGCAGTAGTTTTTAGGACAGGGTAGGTTTTAGGGTTTGAGGCAGGGGTCGGGGAAAGTTTTACAACAGGGTAGGTTTTAGGGTTTGGGGAGGGATAGTTTTTAGGACAAGGTGGGGTAGTTTTTAGGACAGGGTAGGTTTTAGGGTTTAGGGCGGGGCAGGGGGTCGGGGTAGTTTTTAGGACAGGGTAGGGTACTTTTTAGGACAGGGTAAATTTTATTGTTTGGGGAAGGGTAGTTTTTTGACAGGGTGGGGTAGTTTTTTAAACAGGGTAGGTTTTAGTGTTTAATTTGGGGCGGGGTAGTTTTTAGGGCATGGTAGGTTTTCGGGTTTAGGGTGGGGTGTCAGGGTAGTTTTTTAGGGTAGTTTTTAGGACTGGGATATGTTTTAGGGTGGGGAGGTCGGAGTAACTTTAAAGACACCGTGGGGGAGTTTTTAAGGAGAGGGTAGGTTTTAGTGTTTAGGGCCTGGGTTGGGGTAGTTTTTAGAACAGGGCGGCATAGGTTTTAAGACAGGGCGCATAGCTTTTAGGGTTTAGAGTGGGGTAGTTTTAAGGTCAGGGCAGTGTAGGCTTTAGGGCAGGAATGGGGTAGTTTTTAGGACAGGGCAGGTTTTACGGTCGAGGGCTGGGGCGGGGATCGGGTAATTTTTAAGACACAGCAGGGTAGTTTTTAGGGCAAGGGCAGGGTAGGTTTTAGGGCGGGGGTCGGGATATTTTTCAGGACAGGGCGTGTAGGTTTTAGGACAGGGCAAGGTAGCTTTTAGGGTTTAGGACAGGGTACTATTTAGGACAGGTTAGGTTTTAGGGATTAGGGTTTAGGGTGGGGGTGGGGTGTCGGGCAGCTTTTAGGACAGTGTGGGATAGTTTTTATGATAGGGTAGGTATTAGGGTTTGGGGTTGGGGTCGAGGAAAGTTTCAGGACAGGGTGGTGTAATTTTCAGGACAGCGTAGGTTTTACAGTTAAGAACCGGGGTTGGGATAGTTTTTAGGATAAGGTGAGGTAGTTTTTAGGACAGGGCAATGTAGCTTTTAGGGTTTAGGGCAGGGTACTATTTAGGGCAGGTTAGGTTTCAGGGATTAGGGTTTAGGGTGGGGGTGGGTTGTCGGGCAGCTTTTAGGACAGTGTGGGGTAGTTTTTATGATAGGATAGGTATTAGGGTTTGGGGTTGGGGTCGAGGAAAGTTTCAGGACAGGGTGGTGTCATTTTCAGGACAGCGTAGGTTTTTCAGTTAAGAACCGGGGTCGGGATAGTTTTTAGGATAAGGTGAGGTAGTTTTTAGGACAGGGTAGGTTTTAGAGTTTAGGGCCTGGATCGGGGTACTTTTTAGGATAGGATAGGTTTTATTGTTTGGGGCAGGGTGATTTTTAGGACAGGGTGGGGTAGTTTTTTGAACAGGGTAGGTCTTAGGGTTTAGTTTGGGGTGGGGTAGTTTTTAGGACAGGGTCGGTTTTTGGGTTTAGGGTGGGGTGTCGGGGTAGTTTTTTAGGACAGTGTGGGGTAGTTTTTAGGACAGGGTATGTTTTAAGGTTTAGTGTGGGTTGGTGTGTCGAGGTAGTTTTAAGGATATTGTGGGGGAATTTTTAGGACATGTTAGGTTTTAGTTTTAGGGCCTGTGGTTAGGGTAGTTTTTAGGGTTTAGGGTGGAGTAGTTTTTAGGTCAGGGCAGTGTAGGTTTTAGGGCAGGAGTGGGGGTTCGGGTAGTTATTAGGACAGTGTGAGGTAGTTTTTAGGACAGGGCAGGATTTAGGGTTTAGGGCTGGTGCGGGGTGGTTTTAAGACATGGCGGGGTATGTTTGAGGACAGGGCAGGGTAGATTTTAGGCTTCAGGGCAGGGTGTTGGGGTAGTTTTTAGGACAGGGTGGGGAAGGTTTGTGGTATGGGCAGGGTAGCTTTTAGAGTTTAGGGCAGGGTAGGATTTAGGGTCAAGGGTGGGGGTGGGGTGTCGGGTAGTATTTAGGACAGGGTGGGGTAGTTTTTATGACAGGGTCGGTTTCAGGATTTTGGGCGGGGGTCGGGTATTTTATAAAAGAGGGTAGAGTAGGTTTTAGGACAGAGCAGGGTAGATTTTAGGGTTTAGGGTGGGGGTTAGAGGTAGTTTTTTAGGACAGGGTGGGGTAGGCTTTAGGACAGGTTAGGGCGGGTGTTGGGGAAGTTTTCAGGACAGGGTGGGGCAGTTTTAAGGACAGGGTAGGTTTTAGGGTTTAGGTCAGGGTGGGGGCCGGGTCATTTTCAGGACAGGGTGGGGCAGTTTTAAGGACAGGGTAGGTTTTAGGGTTTAGGTCAGGGTGGGGGCTGGGTCGTTTTGAGGACAGGGTGGGGTAGTGTTTAGGACAGGGTAGGTTTTAGGGTTTGGGGCAGGGCAGGGTGTCAGGTAGTTTTTTAGGGCAGTCTGGGGTCGTTTTTAGGACAGGGTGGGTTTTAGGGTTTGGTGCTGGCGTCGGGGAAAGTTATGCGACAGGGTAGGTTTTAGAGTTTAGGGTGGGGGCCTGGATAGTTTTTAGGACAGGGTGGGGTAGTGTTTAGGACAGGGTAGGTTTTAGGGTGTAGGGCGGGGTAGTTTTAGAACAAGGTGGGGTACTTTTTAGGACAGGATAGGTTTTATTGTTTGGGGCAGGGTAGTTCTTAGGACAGGGTGGGGTTGTTTTTTTAGCACAGGGTAGGTCTTAGTGTTTAGTTTGGGGCAGGATAGTTTTTGGGATAGGTTAGGTTTTCTGGTTTAGGGCTGGGTGTCGGGGTAGTTTTATAGGGCAGTGTAGGGTAGTTTTTAGGACAGGGATATGCTTTAGGGTCGAGGTCGCTGTAGTTTTAAAGACACTGTGGGGGAGTTTTTAGGTCAGGGTAGGTTTTAGTCTTTAGGACCTGGGTTGGGGTAGCTTTTAGGGTTTAGGGTGGGTTCGTTTTTAAGGCAGGGCAGTATAGGTTTTTGGGCGGGAGTAGGGTTTCAGGTAGTTTTTCGGACAGGGTGGGGTAGTTTTTAGGAGAGGCATGTAGTAAGGTTTAGGGCTGGGTCAGTGGGTCAGGGTAGTTTTTAAGACAGGATGTGCTAAGTTTCAGGACAGGACAGGATAGCTTTTAGGCTTTAGGGCAGGGGGAGGGGTAGTTTTAGGACAGGGTGGGGTAGGTTTTAGGAAACGGCAAGGTAGCTTTTAGGGTTTAGAGTGGGGTCATTTTTAGCTCAGTGTAGGCTTTAGGATAGGAGTGAGGGGTGAGGTAGTTTTTAGGACAGGGTGGGGTAGTTTTTAGGAAAGGGCAGGTTTTAGGGTTGAGGGCAGGGGTTTGGGTAATTTTTAAGACAAGGTGGGTTGTTTTTAGGACAGGGCAGGGTAGGTTTTAGGTTTTAGGGCCGGGGGTCCGGGTAGCTTTTAGGACAGGGCAGGGTAGCTTTTAGGGTTTAGGGCAGGGTAGTTTTTAGAGCAGGGTAGATTTTAAGGTGGGGTGGTGGGTCTGTAGTTTTAAGGACAGGGTGGGGTAGTTTTTATGACAGAGTTGGATTCAGGATTTAGGGTGGGGGTTGGGGAAGTTTTTAAGACAGGGCAGGGTAGGTTTTAGGGCAGGGCAGGGTCGGTTTTAGGGTTTGTGGTGGTGGGGTAGGGGTAGTTTTTAGGATAGGGCGGGGTAGGCGTTAGGGTTCAGGGCGGGGTGGGGGTCAGGGTAGTTTTTAGGACAGTGTGGGGTCGTTTTTAGGACGGGGTAGGGTCTAGGGTGGGGTCACAGAAGTTTTCAGGAAAGGGTGGGGTAGTTTTTAGGCAGGGTAGGGTTTAGGGAAGGGCAGGGGTCGGGTAGTTTTTAGGACAGGGTAGGTTTTCGGGTTTGTGGCTGGGTCGGGGAAAGTTTAAGGACTGGGTGGGGTCGTTTTTAGGACAGGGTAGGTTTTAGGGTTTAGGGCCGGAGTCGGGATAGTTTTTAGGACTAGGTTGGGTAGTTTTTAGGACAGGGTAGGTTTTAGGGTGTATCCGGGGCGGGGTGGTTTTTAGGACAGGGTGGGGTACTTTTTAGGACAGGGAAGGTTTTATTGTTTGGGGCAGGGTAGTTTTTAGGACAGGGTGGGGTAGTTTTTTGGACAGGGTGGGTTTTAGGGTTTGGTGCTGGCGTCGGGGAAAGTTATGCGACAGGGTAGGTTTTAGAGTTTAGGGTGGGGGCCTGGATAGTTTTTAGGACAGGGTGGGGTAGTGTTTAGGACAGGGTAGGTTTTAGGGTGTAGGGCGGGGTAGTTTTAGAACAAGGTGGGGTACTTTTTAGGACAGGATAGGTTTTATTGTTTGGGGCAGGGTAGTTCTTAGGACAGGGTGGGGTTGTTTTTTTAGCACAGGGTAGGTCTTAGAGTTTAGTTTGGGGCAGGATAGTTTTTGGGATAGGTTAGGTTTTCTGGTTTAGGGCTGGGTGTCGGGGTAGTTTTATAGGGCAGTGTAGGGTAGTTTTTAGGACAGGGATATGCTTTAGGGTCGAGGTCGGGGTAGTTTTAAAGACACTGTGGGGGAGTTTTTAGGTCAGGGTAGGTTTTAGTGTTTAGGGCCTGGGTTGGGGTAGTTTTTAGAACAGGGCGGCATAGGTTTTAAGACAGGGCGCATAGCTTTTAGGGTTTAGGGTGGGGTAGTTTTAAGGTCAGTGCAGTGTAGGCTTTAGGGCAGGAGTGGGGTAGTTTTTAGGACAGGGCAGGTTTTACGGTCGAGGGCTGGGGCGGGGATCGGGTAATTTTTAAGACACAGCAGGGTAGTTTTTAGGGCAAGGGCAGGGTAGGTTTTAGGGCAGGGGTCGGGATATTTTTCAGGACAGGGCGTGTAGGTTTTAGGACAGGGCAAGGTAGCTTTTAGGGTTTAGGGCAGGGTACTATTTAGGGCAGGTTAGGTTTTAGGGATTAGGGTTTAGGGTGGGGGTGGGGTGTCGGGCAGCTTTTAGGACAGTGTGGGATAGTTTTTATGATAGGGTAGGTATTAGGGTTTGGGGTTGGGGTCGAGGAAAGTTTCAGGACAGGGTGGTGTCCTTTTCAGGACAGCGTAGGTTTTACAGTTAAGAACCGGGGTCGGGATAGTTTTTAGGATAAGGTGAGGTAGTTTTTAGGACAGGGCAAGGTAGCTTTTAGGGTTTAGGGCAGGGTACTATTTAGGGCAGGTTAGGTTTTAGGGATTAGGGTTTATGGTGGAGGGGGGGTGTCGGGCAGCTTTTAGGACAGTGTGGGGTAGTTTTTATGATAGGGTAGGTATTAGGGTTTGGGGTTGGGGTCGAGGAAAGTTTCAGGACAGGGTGGTGTCATTTTCAGGACAGCGTAGGTTTTACAGTTAAGAACCGGGGTCAGGATAGTTTTTAGGATAAGGTGAGGCAGTTTTTAGGACAGGGTAGGTTTTAGAGTTTAGGGCCTGGATCGGGGTACTTTTTAGGACAGGATAGGTTTTATTGTTTGGGGCAGGGTGATTTTTAGGACAGGGTGGGGTAGTTTTTTGGACAGGGTAGGTCTTAGGGTTTAGTTTGGGATGGGGTAGTTTTTAGGACAGGCTCGTTTTTTGGGTTTAGGGTGGGGTGTCGGGGTAGTTTTTTAGGACAGTGTGGGGTAGTTTTTAGGACAGGGTATGTTTTAAGGTTTAGTGTGGGTTGGTGTGTCGAGGTAGTTTTAAGGATATTGTGGGGGAATTTTTAGGACATGTTAGGTTTTAGTTTTAGGGCCTGGGGTTAGGGTAGTTTTTAGGGTTTAGGGTGGAGTAGTTTTTAGGTCAGGGCAGTGTAGGTTTTAGGGCAGGAGTGGGAGTTCGGGTAGTTATTAGGACAGTGTGAGGTAGTTTTTAGGACAGGGCAGGTTTTAGGGTTTAGGGCTGGTGCAGGGGTGGTTTTAAGACATGGCGGGGTATGTTTGAGGACAGGGCAGGGTAGATTTTAGGCTTCAGGGCAGGGTGTTGGGGTAGTTTTTAGGACAGGGTGGGGAAGGTTTGTGGAATGGGCAGGGTAGCTTTTAGAGTTTAGGGCAGGGTAGGATTTAGGGCCAAGGGTGGGGGTGGGGTGTCGGGTAGTATTTAGGACAGGGTGGGGTACTTTTTATGACAGGGTCGGTTTCAGGATTTTGGGCGGGGTCGGGTATTTTATAAAAGAGGGTAGGGTAGGTTTTAGGACAGAGCAGGGTAGATTCTAGGGTTTAGGGTGGGGGTTAGGGGTAGTTTTTTAGGACAGGGTCGGGTAGGCTTTAGGACAGGTTAGGGCGGGTGTTGGGGAAGTTTTCAGGACAGGGTGGGGCAGTTTTAAGGACAGGGTAGGTTTTAGGGTTTAGGTCAGGGTGGGGGTCGGGTCGTTTTCAGGACAGGGTGGGGCAGTTTTAAGGACAGGGTAGGTTTTAGGGTTTAGGTCAGGGTGGGGGCTGGGTCGTTTTGAGGACAGGGTGGGGTAGTGTTTAGGACAGGGTAGGTTTTAGGGTTTGGGGCAGGGCAGGGTGTCAGGTAGTTTTTTAGGGCAGTCTGGGGTCGTTTTTAGGACAGGGTGGGTTTTAGGGTTTGGGGCTGGCGTCGGGGAAAGTAATGCGACAGGGTAGGTTTTAGGGTGGGGGCCTGGATAGTTTTTAGGACAGGGTGGGGTAGTGTTTAGGACAGGGTAGGTTTTAGGGTGTAGGGCGGGGTAGTTTTAGAACAAGGTGGGGTACTTTTTATTACAGGATAGGTTTTATTGTTTGGGGCAGGGTAGTTCTTAGGACATGGTGGGGTTGTTTTTTTAGCACAGGGTAGGTCTTAGTGTTTAGTTTGGGGCAGGATAGTTTTTGGGATAGGTTAGGTTTTCTGGTTTAGGGCTGGGTGTCGGGGTAGTTTTATAGGGCAGTGTAGGGTAGTTTTTAGGACAGGGATATGCTTTAGGGTCGAGGTCGCGGTAGTTTTAAAGACACTGTGGGGGAGTTTTTAGGTCAGGGTAGGTTTTAGTCTTTAGGACCTGGGTTGGGGTAGCTTTTAGGGTTTAGGGTGGGTTCGTTTTTAAGGCAGGGCAGTATAGGTTTCTGGGCGGGAGTAGGGTTTCAGGTAGTTTTTCGGACAGGGTGGGGTAGTTTTTAGGAGAGGCATGTAGTAAGGTTTAGGGCTGGGTCAGTGGGTCAGGGTAGTTTTTAAGACAGGATGTGCTAAGTTTCAGGACAGGACAGGATAGCTTTTAGGCTTTAGGGCAGGGGGAGGGGTAGTTTTAGGACAGGGTGGGGTAGGTTTTAGGAAACGGCAGGGTAGCTTTTAGGGTTTAGAGTGGGGTCATTTTTAGCTCAGTGTAGGCTTTAGGATAGGAGTGAGGGGTGGGGTAGTTTTTAGGACAGGGTGGGGTAGTTTTTAGGAAAGGGCAGGTTTTAGGGTTGAGGGCAGGGGTTTGGGTAATTTTTAAGACAAGGTGGGTTGTTTTTAGGACAGGGCAGGGTAGGTTTTAGGTTTTAGGGCCGGGGGTCCGGGTAGCTTTTAGGACAGGGCAGGGTAGCTTTTAGGGTTTAGGGCAGGGTAGTTTTTAGAGCAGGGTAGATTTTAAGGTGGGGTGGTGGGTCTGTAGTTTTAAGGACAGGGTGGGGTAGTTTTTATGACAGAGTTGGATTCAGGATTTAGGGTGGGGGTTGGGGAAGTTTTTAAGACAGGGCAGGGTAGGTTTTAGGGCAGGGCAGGGTCGGTTTTAGGGTTTGTGGTGGTGGGGTAGGGGTAGTTTTTAGGATAGGGCGGGGTAGGCTTTAGGGTTCAGGGCGGGGTGGGGGTCAAGGTAGTTTTTAGGACAGTGTGGGGTCGTTTTTAGGACGGGGTAGGGTCTAGGGTGTGTCCGGGGCGGGGTGGTTTTTAGGACAGGGTGGGGTACTTTTTAGGACAGGGAAGGTTTTATTGTTTGGGGCAGGGTAGTTTTTAGGACAGGGTGGGGTAGTTTTTTGGACAGGGTAGGTCTTAGGGTTTAGTTTGGGGTGGGTAGATTTTAGTACAGGGTAGGTTTTCAGGTTTAGGGCGGGGTGTTGGTGTGGTTTTTTAGGGCAGTGTGGGGGTAGTTTTTAGGGTTTAGGGTGGGGGTGGGGAGTCGGAGTCGTTTTAATGACACTGTGGAGGAGTTTTCAGGACAGGGTAGGTTTTAGTGTTTAGGGCCGGGGTTGGGACAGTTTTTAGAACAGGGCGGCATTTGTTTTAGGACGGGGCAGGGTAGCTTTTAGGGTTTAGGGTGGGGTAGTTTTTATGGCAGGGCAGGGTAGGTTTTAGGGCAGGAGTGGGGGTTTAAGTAGTTTTTAGGGCAGGGTGGGGTAGTTTTTAGGACAGGACAGGATTTAGGGTTAAGGGCTAGGCAGGGGTTCTGGGTAGTTTTTAAAACAGAGCAGGGTAGGTTTGAGGACAGGGCATGGTAACTTTTAAGTTTTAGGGTGGGGGGTCAGGGTAGTATTTAGGAGAGTGGGGGTATGTTTTAGGACAGGGCAGGGTAGTTTTTAGGGTTTAGGGCAGGGTAGTTTTTATGGCAGGGTAGGATTTAGAGTTTTAGGTGGGGCAGGGTAGTTTTTAGGACAGGGTGGGGTAGTTTTTTGGACTGGGTAGGTCTTAGGGTTTAGTTTGGGGCGGGGTAGTTTTTAGGACAGGGTAGGTTTTCGGGTTTAGGGTGGGGTGTCGTGGTAGATTTTTAGGGTAGTGTGGGGTAGTTTTTAGGACTGGGTAGGTTTTAGGGTTTAGGGTGGGGGTGAGGGGTCAGGGTCGTTTTAAGGACACTGTGGGGGAGTTTTTAGGATAAGGTAGGTTTTAGTGCTTAGTGCCGGGATTTACAACAGGGTTTACAACAGGGCAGCATAGGTTTTAGGACGGCAGGGTAGCTTTTAGGGTTTAGGGTGGGGTAGTTTTTAGGGCAGGGCATTGTAGGTTTTAGGGTGAGAGTGGGGGTTCGGGTAGTTTTTAGGACAGGGTGGGGTAGTTTTTAGGACAGGGCAGGTTTTAGGGTTTAGGACTAGGTGGGGTTGGGGTTGTTTTTAAGACAGGGCGGGTTGCACTTGAGAACAGGCAGGGTAGCTTTTAGGTTTTAGGGCAGGGGTCAGGGTAGTATTTAGGACAGGGCAGGTAGGTTTTAGGACAGGGCAAGGTAGCTTTTAGGGTTTAGGGCAGGGTACTTTTTAGGGCAGGGTAGGTTTTAGGGTTTTAGGTTTTAGGGTGGGGGTGGGGTGTCGGGCAGTTTTTAGGATAGTGTGGGGTAGTTTTTATGAGAGGGTAGGTATTAGGATTTGGGGCTGGGGTCCGGGAAGGTTTCAGGACAGGGTGGTGTCATTTTTAGGTGAGGGTAGGTTTTAGGGGTTAGGAAGGGATTCGGGATAGTTTTTAGGATAAGGTGGGGTAGTTTTTAGGACAGGGTAGGTTTTAGGATTTAGGGGCGGGGTCAGGGTACTTTTTAGGACAGGATAGGTTTTATTGTTTAGGGCAGGGTGGTTTTTAGGACAGGGTGGGGTAGTTTTTTGGACAGGGTAGGTTTTAAGGTTTAGTTTGGGGTGGGGTAGTTTTTAGGACAGGGTACGTTTTCGGGTTTAGGACGGGGGTTGGGATCGTTTTTAGGAAAAGGTGGGGTAGCTTTTAGGACAGGTAGATTTTAGGGTTTAGGGCAGGGGGTCAGGGTAGTTTTTAGAACAAGGTAGGTTTTCGGGTTTAGGGTGGGGTGTCGGGGTAGATTTTTAGTGTAGTGTGGAGTAGTTTTTAGGACAGGGTAGGTTTTCGGGTTTAGGGTGGGGTGTCGGGGTAGATTTTTAGGGTAGTGTGGGGTAGTTTTTAGGACAGGGTAGGTTTTAGGGTTTAGGGTGGAGGTGGGGGTGAGGGGTCAGGGTCGTTTTAAGGACACTGTGGGGGAGTTTTTAGGATAAGGAAGGTTTCAGTGTTTAGTGCCGGGGTTGGGATGGTTTTACAACAGGGCGGCATAGATTTTAGGACGGCAGGGTAGATTTTAGGGTTTAGGGCGGGGTAGTTTTTAGGGTAGGGCATTGTAGGTTTTAGGGTGAGGGTGGGGGTTCGGGTAGTTTTTAGGACAGGGTGGGGTAGTTTTTGAGGACAGGGCAGGTTTTAGGGTTTAGTGTGGGGCAGGTGGTCAGGGTAGTTTTTAAGACAGGGCGGGATAGGTTTGAGGACAGGGCAGGGTAGCTTTTAGGGTTTAGGTCAGGGTAGATTTTAGGGCAGGGTACGTTTTAGGGTTTAGGGTGGGAGTCGGGCAGTTTTTATGACAATGTAGGTTTTAGGGTTTGTGGCTGGTGTTGGGGGAAGTTTCAGGACAGGGTGGGGTCGTTTTTAGGACAGGGTAGGTTTTAGGGTTTAGGGCGGGGTCGAGATAGTTTTTAGGACAAGGTGGGGTAGTTTTTAGGACAGGGTCGGTCTTAGGGTTCAGGGCGGGGGTCAGAGTTGTTTTTGGGACAGGGGAGGTATTTTTTTAGGACAGGGTAGGTTTTATTGTTTGGGCATGGTCGTTTTTAGGACAGGGAGGGGTAGTTTTTAGAACAGAGTAGGTTTTGGGGTTTAGGACGGGGTGTCAGGTAGTTTTTGTAGGGCAGTGTGGGGTCGTTTTTATGACAGGGTAGGGTTTAGGGTGGGGTTGGGGTATCGGGGTAGTTTTAAGTACTCTGTGGGGGAGGTTTTAGGACAGGGAAGGTTTTAGTGTTTAGGGCTGGGGTTGGGGTAGGGGTAGTTTTTAGAACAGGCAGGCATACATTTTAGGACAGGGTAGGGTAGCTTTTAGGGTTTAAGGTGGTGTAGTTTTTAGGGCAGGGCAGTGTCGGTTTTAGGGCAGGAGTGGGGGTTCGGGTAGTTTTTAGGACAGGGTAGGGTAGTTTGGGACAGTGTAGGTTTTAGCATTTAGGGCGGGCGGGGGTTGGAGTAGTTTTTAGGACAGGGTGGGGTACTTTTTAGGACAGGGTAGGTTTATTTGTTTGGGGCAGGGTAGTTTTTAGGACAGGGTGGGGTAGTTAGTTGGGCAGGTTAGGTGTCAGGGTTTAGTTTGGGGTGGGTTCGTTTTTAATACAGGGTAGGTTTTCGGATTTAGGGCAGGGTGTTGGGGTAGTTTTTTAGGGCAGTGTGCAGTAGTTTTTAGGACAGGGTAGGTTTTAGGTTTTAGGGTGGGGGACTCAGGATTGTTTTAAGGACACTGTGAGGGAGTTTTTAGGACAGGGTAGGTTTTAATGTTGAAGGCCGGGGTTGGGATAGTTTTTAGAACAGGGCGGCTTAGGTTTTAGGACAGGGTAGGGTAGGGTAGCTTTCAGGGTTTAGGGTGGAGTAGTTTTTTAGGGCAGGGCAGTGTAGATTTTAGGGTGGGAGTGGGGGTTCCGGTAGTTTTTAGGACAGGGTGGGGTAGTTTTGAGGACAGTGCAGGTTTTAGGGTTTAGGGCTGGGGTCGGGGTCGGGTAGTTTTTAAGACAGGGTGAGGTAGAATTGAGGACAGGGCAGGGTAGCTTTTACGTTTTAGATCGAGAGTCAGGGTAGTATTTAGGACAGGGCGGGTAGGTTTCAGGACAGGGCAGGGTAGCTTTTAGGGTTTAGGGCAGGGTAGTTTTTAGGGCCGGGTAGGTTTTAGGGTTTAAGGTGGGGGTGGGATGTCAGGCAGTTAGGACAGTGTGGGGTAGTTTTTATGACAGGGTAGGGTTTCGGGTTTGGGGCTGGGGTCGGGGAAAGTTTCAGGACAGGGTGGGGTAGTTTTTAGGACAGGGTAGGTTTTAGGGTTTAGGGCGGGAGGTCGGTGTAGTTTTTCGGACAGGATGGGGTACGTTTTAGCACAGGATAGGTTTTATTGTTTGGGGCAGGGTAGTTTTTAGGAAAGCAGGTTTTTAGGTTTAGGGCAGGGTGTTGGGGTAGTTTTTAGGGCAGTGTGGGGTAGTTTTTAGGACAGGGTAGGTTTTCGGGTTTAGGGTGGGGGGTTGGGGTAGTTTTAAGGACAGGGCGGCATATGTTTTAGGACAGGGCAGTGTAGCTTTTAGGGTTTAGGGTGCATTAGTTTTAGGAAGGGTAGTGTAGGTTTTAGGGTGGGAGTGGGGGTTCGGGTAGTTTTTAGGACAGGGTGGTGTAGTATTTAGGACAGGGCAGGTTTTAAGGTCTAGGGCTGGGGCAGGGATCGGGGTAGATTTTGAGACAGGGTGGGATATGTTTGAGGACAGGGCAGGGTAGCTTTTAGGCTTTAGGGCGAGGGGTCGGGTTAGTTTTTAGGACAGGGCGGGGTAGGTTTTAGAACAGGGCAGGGCACTTTTTAGGGTTTAGGGCAGTGTAGCTTTTAGGGCAGGGTAGGTTTTAGGGTGGTGGTTGGGGGGTCGGGCTGTTTTTAGGATGGTGTGGGGTAGTTTTTATGACATGATCGGTTTCAGGATTTAGGGCAGGGTTTGGGGAAGTTTTCAAGACAGGGTGGAGTAGATTTTAGGACAGGGTATGTTTTAGGGTTTAGCACAGGGAGGGAGTCGGGGTCGTTTTTAGGATAGGGTGGGGTCGTTTTTAGAACAGGGTAGGTTTTAAGGATTGGGGCTGTGGTCAGGGAAAGATGTAGGGTTTAGGGCAGGGGGTTGGAGTAATTTTTAGGACAGGGTAGGTTTCATTGTTTGGGGCAGGGTAGTTTTTAGGACAGGGTGGGGTAGTTTTTAGGACAGGTAGGTCTTAGGGTTTAGTGTGGGGCGAGGGGCGGGGTAGTTTTTAGGACAGGGTAGGGTTTAGGGTGGTGGTCAAGGAAGTTTTCACGACAGGGTGGTGTTGTTTTTAGGACAGGGTGGCGTTTACGCAGTGGCCGGGAAAGTTATCAGGATAGGGTGGAATAATTTTTAGGACAGGGTAGGTTTTAGGGTTTAGGGCAGGGCAGGAGTCTGGGTCGTTTTTAGGACAGGGTGGGGTAGTTTTTAGGATAGGGTAGGTTTTAGGGTTGGGGTGGGGGTCGACAAAAGATTTAGGGCAGGGTGGGGTAGTTTTTAGGACAGGGTAGGTTTTAGGGCGGGGGTCAGGGTAGTTTTTAGGACAAGGTGGGTTAGGTTTTAGGACAGGGTAGGTTTTAGGACAAGGTGGGGTAATTTCTAGGACATGGTAGGTCTTAGGGTTTAATGAGGGTGGGTAGTTTTTAGGACAGTGCATGGTAGAGGTTAGGGTGGGGGTGGTGGGTGGGGTAGTTTTTAGGAGAGTGTGGGGTTGTTTTAGAGACAGGGTAGGTTTTTGGGTTGGGGCGGGGGTTGGTGTAGTTTTTAGGACTGTGTGGGGTACTTTTTAGGACAGATTAGGTTTTATGGTTTGGGGTAGTTTGTAGGACAGGGCAGGGTAGGTTTTAGGGTTAAGGTGGGGTGGGGGTTGCGGTAGTTTTTAGGACAGGGTGGGGTACTTTTTTAGGACAGGGTATGGTTTAGGGTGGGCGAGGGGGTCAGGGTAGTTTTTAGGACAAGGCAGAGTAGGTTTTAGAGTTTAGGGCGGGCGAGGGGGTCGGGTGGTTGTATCACACAACCACGCATGGCGTTACCACATAAACCTTTACTAGGCATGCTTTTACAACAAAATTTGTTTAAAGGTATCCATGGTAAAGGTGGTTAACACACGGTCATGGTTCCGACCGCGTTGTTAAGCCATGCGTGGTTCTGTCATAGAACCGAAAAAAAGGACTGATGGAATGAGAAAAGAATAGGCAAAAGGAAAGACTGAAAGAAAGAATGAAATACACCTAAGTCCAAAAAGATGGAAAGAATGAAAGAAAGATGCATAACAAAGAAAAAAAGAAGAGGGAAATAATGAATCAGAGAAATTAGTCAGTACATATAAAGGTGTAGATTGTGGCCGGATCCCTTTAAAATCGTGCTATAATATTCATCATTTTGCCTCATTCTCTAGAGATTTTCCCGGGGGATACAATTCATAGGAAGGGTTGGGACTGCTCACCTTACTCGCGCATGTTTTGCTATACATGGGTCAAAGTGGGGGATATATTTTGTTTGGGCTACACCCTAGGTCAGCGGTCACAAAAATTGAGGGGTTCGAGACAATGGTTTTTTAAAAATGGAGGAATCAGGTCCATCATTCACAACAATTGGCAGAATCCTGCAGTACTTGACCGCGGTCGAAGTGAAGTAGAAAAAAAAAATGGTGGATGCCACACACATTTCAGACACTTCAGCAAATTCCTAGTGATTACTTCAATGCCTTCATTAAAATAGATCGCAAACACCAATTACGAATTAGCATAATTTAGAATCATAAAATTGTTTATAAAAAAGTAGCAAATGCCACTGTATCGAAGTGAGGGTCTCATTTCTAATTCAGTTCACATGCACTAACAGTTCACATGCATTCGCCGTGGTTACAGGACATCCAAGTCACAGCTGAAATATCCTTTTTCAGGGCACACAGAAACTTTGGCAACGTGTACCAAATATTCCCGTTTCCACATGTTGGCTGAGAAAAAGGTAGGAATATTTGGGACAAATATTTCAAACTACAATGAAAAATAATTCGCAATTAGGAAGCAGCAGTTTACAAGTTTACAACTTCACATCTCTATCCCATGGGTTATTTTAAACAGGTTTAAGACAAATGTTTTAGTTCTTTGCACGGATTTTCCTAAGTAGGGTAGCTAACTTCTGAGGCACACTTTGTGGACTACTTTCTGCTTAGTGATAATAGCAGCTTTTTTCCACATACCACTGTTATTGTAATGACCAAGCACTTTCGGTAATGGATGCCACCGTTACCCAACTGAAATACCGGAGATGAGAACTTGTGACCTGGAGGTCACACTACAGGTCAGCAGATTGCACTTAACTCGCTGAGACATCTTGTTGCCGGAGTCTGTACGGATGTTTCTTGACTGCATTTCTGAGATCTGCCTTTAAATGGTTTACTTGAGCCTTTTAAACAGTGTAGCATTTTTAGGATAGCCATTATTATGAGCCTTAGAATTACAGTCCCATTTCTTTAAGTATTCCACTCTGTATTGCTTCCAATCGCAGTTAAAGTCCTTGTAAACAGATGTAGGAAGCTGGCTCTGTATATGTTATATCAAAATGAGATATAGTGTGCACAGAGTCCAGGGGTTCCCCAGAGGCTTGACAGAGGCAATAATAGATAATACTAATGCTCTATTTGTGGTAGTGTGGTGGAGCAGTTAGGCTTCTCAGTGGGTATTGTTAAGCCTTTGTTGTACACACACAAGCAATAGAAGAAACTCACACTCAATAACTTTACTCCAGACCAATAGGATTTTATATAGAAAAATATCTTTTTGTTACTTTGGCGGTCATTATGAACTTGAAAACCCACCAGCCGGCATGGCGGCCCACACCGCCACATAATGTACCGATGGAGGGCTGCCATAGGTGGCCCTCACTCACCGCCAGGCTGCCTCCATCAGGCAGCCTGGCGGCAGTCGGCATCATTATCCGACAGGGCAGCGGGGCTGCCCCTCGGATAATGATCCCTGAGCCTCCAGCCTTTCCCTGGTGGGTTTCCCGCCAGGGAAAGGCTAGCGGAAAGGGGGCACCGGGACACCCCTGGGGACCCCTGCACTGCCCATGACCTTGACATGGGCAGTGCAGGGGCCCCTGTGCAATGCCCCATCGCGCAGGTGGCAGTGATCTGCGCGACGGGTGCAGCTGGTCGGTTATCTTCGTCCAGGGCAGTCGCGGTGAGGGGGGTCCTCGGGATTCCCTCTGCAGGCATTGTCGTGGAGGGGTGGAGAGGTCAACCCAGGGTGGGCACTTGGTCGCCGTCGCCTGGGGGTCCTCTCTGGTCGGTTGGGCCACCAGGACTCGGGCAGTGGGCGTTGGGTGCAGAGTGGTTAGGACTCATGCTTCTGGGGTGAGGTGGTAATCCTTCAGAAGAGGCTTCTTCTTCTGTTCTTCTTTGGACAGGGCCGCTGTCCATGGGAGTTCTTGATCCTCTGTGATGAAGGCGGTCCTCTGGAAATTTTTCAGAGGTCGCTGGATGCGTCACTTTTTTTCTGCAGGTTCTTTGAAGCAGGAGACAGGCAGGTAGGGCTGGGTCCAAGTCAGTTGTTGTCTCCTTTCCTTCTCTGCTGGGGTTTCCGCTAAGCAGTCCTTCTTCTTCTTGTGAGGTTGTCAGGAATCTGATTCTCTGGGTTCAGGGAACCCTTAAATACAAGATTTAGGGGCGTTTTTAGGGTTAGTGGGCAGTAGCCAATGGCTACTGTCCCTGAGGGTGGCTACACCCTCCTGGTGCCCACTCCCTTTCGGGAGGGGAGCACATTCCTATCCCTATTGGTCCTAACCCTCCAAGGCAAGATGAAGGGTTCTGCAAGGAGGGGGTCACTTTCGCTCTGGACACCTAAGGGGTGGTCCTGGTTGAGGGGGTGACTTCTCCTTGTTTTTCTCATTATCCCTCTGGACTTGCCACCAAAAGTGGGGCTTTGTCCAGGGGCTAGGCATCTCCAGTCGCTGGAGTGCCCTGGGGCATTGTAACCCGAAGCCTGAGCCTTTGAAGCTCACTGCTAGGTGGTACAGTTCCTGCAAGGGGGGGGAGGTGTAAAGCACCTCCACCCAGTGCAGGCCTTGGTTCTGGCCCCAGAGAGCACAAAGGCTCTCACCCCAGGGGGTCAGAAACCCGTCTCTCAGTGACAGGCTGGCACTGACCAGTCCGTCCTGCACTGAAGGATTGGGTAAAATACAGGGGGCATCTCTAAGTTGCCCTCTGTGTGCATTTTTAATAAATCCAACACTGGCATTAGTTTGGGTTTATTATTCTGATAAGTTTGATACCAAACTTCCCAGTATTTAGTGTAGCCATTATGGAACTGTGGAGTTCGTTTTGACAAACTCCCAGACCATATACTTAATATGGCCACACTGTACTTACAATGTCTAACAATAGACTCAGACACTGTAGGGGCATATTGCTCTTGCAGCTATGCCCTCACCTGTGGTATAGTGAACCCTGCCTTAGGGCTTTAAGGCCTGCTAGAGGGGCGACTTACTTATGCCACAGGCAATATTTTGTGTGCATGGCATCCTGAGGGGGATGCCATGTCGACTTTGCCTTTTTCTCCCCACCAACACACACAAGGTGAGAGGTCCCTTAGGGTGGAACAACACATGCTGCAGCCCTTAGGGACCTTCCCTGGTCACAGGGCTCTTGGTACGACTGGTGCCTTTTACAAGGGGCTTATGTGCGTGACAGGGGTGTGCCAATTGTGGAAACAATGGAAAATGTTTAGTGAAAGAAAACTGGTGCATGGGCCTGGTTAGCAGGGCCCCAGCACACTCTCCGTCAAGTCAGCATCAATATCAGGCAAAAAGTGGGGAGGGGGTAACTGCAACAAAGGCCATTTTCCTACAACATACTTTTCAGAAAGCTTGCACTTTGCTATGCACCACCGACCTTCATCTAACCGAGGTTGTTTCCAAGCCATTGGTTGTGTATCTGTTTCCATCAAGGACTTCTGATTCACTTGCAGAACGCAGTATAGCTGCAAATAATTTATCTCTGCGCAGTAGCAGGCACAGCCGGAGCCAGAGACGTGACCATGTACATGCAATGCAATCTGGTGGTAGTCAAACATGGTCATGCATGCTCACAGAGACACATACACATCCAGGTACATACCACGCACACAAAGACACAAACACACATGTGACCATAGATGGAAATCACTTGATTCACTTATCCATGCTACTTGCAGGCAAAGGAACAAGAAGTGAATTGGATGCAAATCTTGGTTAAAGTCACCATTTAAACCAGTAAAGAACAACATCTGTCTAGAAAGGTGTGCAAAGTATAGAAATAATTCCGTCCAAATTGTTAAATTGACATAAATCAGGGAAAAAAACAGAAAAATGAACAGGTTGTTAATGCAAAATCAAGGACTGGAAAGCTGTGACCCGGATGTCATGGACTCATTTTGTAACCTTAGAATAACAAGCATTTGCAATGTAATGGGTCTCGCATTTGCTCAAGTTAGAGCTATTAGGGCTGTAAACTCCTAACCAGACTTTTCTTGCCACATAAATTGAAAATGAAAAGTAAAACAGTTTCACATAAGCGAGCCGATTCACAGCACCATGGCCGCCATGAGCATCAGTGTGAAGAGACACACAAAAGGAAAAAGAAGTTTGCTCGCAGTCAATCTTATCGACAAAAGTGCAATTAGCCATGCAACAGGGGTGATGGCCGAAGAGGTAACAAAACCTCCCCAAGTAGGAACAAACGTAAACCATTGTCATCAAAGGATTTTTGAAGGGCAAGCCCAGGAACGAGTGGTAGTGATGGGCTTGTGGTGGGCGTTGTTAAAAGACCAGATACTTACCAACAAGTCCGAACAGCAGCGCTTGCGTGCTGCTATGGTCAACCTAAGAAGGTTGCAACAGGTATTCACCTCTGATCCACAGAATTTAGGCAATCCAAAAGGGGATATATTTTTTCCTTTACAGTGTTGAGTGAGCAATTTTGGTGAGTGGATAGTTTTGCACTGTCATTTGAAGTGGCCACCCAGTATGAAATTATGGTTACCCTGACTGACCAGTGTACAAATGCCTTATGAACTGACTCGAAATGCCATTTTGCACTGCCTCGTTTGTGCATATAGTGGTGAAAAATGCACAGTCACTGGTGTGAAATGGCTCTTCTGCCTCAGTAACTGGTATAAAATGGCTCTTCTTCTACCAGTGTGATGCACAAAGTCTAGCTCTTCGTCATTATATTAGAAATGTCAAGCTTGCGATTGGAACTCTCATTTTGGATGGATTCCTCAACCACAGGTAAAATTAATGATATGCCTGGGACAAACTTACAGGGATTTCCGATTTGTCAGTTCAGTATATAACATATTAAGGGCTTGATTTGGAGTTTGGTGGACGGGGTTACTCCGTCACAAACATGATAGATATCCCATCTGCCATATTACGATCCCATTATATCCGATGGGAATCTTAATACTGTAGATGGGATATCTGTCACGTTTCTGATGGAATAACCGTTTGCCAAACTCTAAATCAGGCCCTAGGTCAAGTATCATTAGTTACTTTTAATTTGATGTTTTTGTCGATTTAGTCAGTATATAGAATGCCAACAGTATATATTAAATTGTTAATCTTTGGTTTATGTCACTAGCAGCAGCGGCTGCCACAAATCTCAAGGGGAGGGGCAGGGTGGATGGGGGCAATAAATAATCAATTAAAAAAATCAATAATAGTAATTCAAAAAGTACCTTTCCTGATGCCGCCGGCCGCCTCATGCTTCTCTTCTGATGGTGTTTAAGCATTCCCTGGGACACCAGCATTGGCTCCCCACACAATCTTGGCGCTGCTCTCATGCTATACCTAGCATAAAGGCAGTGCCAGGATTCGTCTGAGCCGCTTGGGCTGCTGCTCAGACACTGTGTTGGAGTCTGTGCAGTTTCTCCAACCAAACCTAAGTGCGCAAGTCAGTTTGGCTGGCTTAAAACAGCTGTCCAAACTAACATGTGCACTTAGTGCACTGACTCCACTCCCCCTGCTGCTCCCTCCTATAGACCAGCCCGCTTCCCATTTGCATGCCAGCTCAGCTAAGCCAGTAGCAGAGAAATATAATTTTATTTTTCAGCTTCTGACTTTTAGCCAGTGGGGCGACACTCCTTTGCCATTGTGAAGCAGCCGACCCTGGTCACTAGCCCTAGCTATTTGTCCCTTCCATTAGTTATTACATGATGAATGTAGGTGTTTTATGCTCAAAACTGTTTTTTGAACCTGAAGAAATGTCAGGATGATGACAATTAACTTCTTTGAAGCTCTTTAGTTGTTTTAATGGTGTTTCTACTCATTCTTTCATTTTTAGAAAGTTACATGTCCAAACACTTATATAGGTACCTGGTCAGAAACATGGTTTGTGTAGACATACTCAGTGGGGTAGCTTAATCAGTTAGATTTGGGTGGGGTGGGCCAGGGATTTCCCAACCATTACTGCCATTGAAATGACAAAATGGATGAAAATAGTATTACATTTAAAAGACTTTTCTGCACCACCATCCTGTCCGTTGTTTATTAGTGCCCTGTTTTGTGTGAGAGGGAAGGGGGGGGTGCATGTATACAGACTCTTCAAAGTTCCAATAGAGACATGTGTCTGGGCTATGATGATGCTAATTGGAGTGGACCCCCAACCACCAACACTGCTCGCCCAACTGGAGGTCCCGGGAACAAACTTCACACACTGGAATCCATTTATTAGGAAGGTGTGACACCCCAAACATCCCCCCTGGAGCTATGCCCATGAGCATTCTTGCAATGGAGTCATTTAAGGTTTGGCAAAGTGGGGGAACCGCTGTAAATCAGTGGGTCTCTATCCATGCCAAATCTGTGACCCTTGCCTCATTTAGAGATGTAGGAATAACCAAGTTCCTTCAGGAAGAGATTCAGCTGTCTCTGTTACTGAAAACATCTAGCCGCCAGACCATCTGTCACAAGGCAGACATGAATATTTACTTACTGGATCTCCACCATGGCGCATGTTGAACCTAGCCAAGAAAAAGCAAAGATAACGCTGATGGACTAAGAAAAACCTCACAGCTTTTGAGGGACATTTTTTCATGGAAATAAAACAAATAAAAAAATGCTAACTTGACGGCTAGCCCAGCATAGATTTTTGCCAAAGGTGCTCCTTCCTTGCTGGTGGAAAAAGTTTGTAAAAATATCCCACTGCACCATTGGAGAATTCGAAATATGTGTCCGCGACAATTTGGGTAGAGCAGCGGGCACTGCCCCTTCGAGCTGGTTGCCAGCCTCTCCTCGTAGTCTAATTGAGCATCTATGGGCCTCATGTAGTGTTCGATGGTAGCATGAAATCTGCCAATTTCTTGAGGGAAATTACATATGAAGCAAAATCCATGGTCCGAACTTCTTTCTCTATTGGCAAACAATTGTAGAGAAAATTCATCTTGCAGATTCTTCTCTGCATTCATAGTTTCCTCCAGAAACCTGAGGATTTTCAATTACCACTGAAAGGTAAATCAGATACTCAGTGACAATACGCCATGGCGCCAATTCCTTTCCTTAAGACTCCTATGTATTTCCAACTTTGTGTACAGGTCTGGTTCTTAATGCCACAATGCTATTCCTACCAATTAGGAAATCTACAGCATATAGTTAGATGAAAATGCCCATTTCATAGCACAGAGGCCTCTCCTGAAGCCATTTTCCGCATCTGATGAGTATCTGAAAGAAAGACCAGCCTCAACCACATCAGCATTTAGAGGCCCAGCTGCTGCAGTGTCTCTGAACTAAAATATCTCAGCCATAAGTAATTAACTACTTGACCGTCTAAGAAATGTATATTATTTGCAACCTCTCACCCATTCCCTGAGGCATGGCAATAACCTATCTGGCAGGAGAGTAGTAAAATGTTTTCCTTACTTTCCCTGAAGCTATTCCAAGCTGCCTTCATTTTGCAAAATGTAAAAATCAAGTGTTTATCAAGGACAGATTGCCTCTTTTTTGGTCAAACCTAACAGAAAGGAAAATTTCAATGGTACATTGGCTTATGACTCAAACTGACAGTTTACAGGACCAACCAGGGACTCTTACATTAACTGCCCCAGATGCGCAATGAGCATGAGCACCTGCTTTCTGTGCAACCTGTGTAGTTTGGCGTCACAGAAGGTGGTCACAGAATCATGCACGAGCCCTTTGTAATACAGAGAATGTCGGCACACCTATACCCCACCATAGGCGGTGCACAGTCAGTATGCTCCCTGAGGATGACCCCTGCAAGGGTAAAAAGGGACCCCATACACTTTTAGACAACCCCATGCAGACTGCTGGAGAGGGATCTCTTTACCCCTTTTTAGGTCGAGCGTGTAATCTATCTGTGAGCTTTTAATCACACCCACTGCACGCCCGCCACTATCACTCATTCATGGGCTTGTCTTCCAAAACTCCTTTATCATTGGTAAATGCTTTACGTTTGTCCCTCCTTGTGGCAGTTTTGTTACCACCTTGGCCATCGACACTGTTGCATGGCTAATTGCACGTTTGCCAATATGTTTGACTGCGAGCAAACTTCTTTTCCCTTTTGTTTCTCTCCTTCACGATCATGCTCATGGCTGCTGTGGCAGTTTGGATCGGCTCACTTATGTCAACTGTTTTACTTTTCATTTTCAATTTATGTGGCAAGAAAAGTCCAGTTAGGAATTTACAGCGCTAATAGCTCTAACTCGAGCAAACATGACACCCTTTGCATTGCAAATGCTTATTTAATTAGGCGGTATTGTCACCTCCACAGAGAAAGACAGAACCGCTGCTTCAAACAGCTGATCCATCTTTCATTAATGCACTGCCCGGGTGCAGCACGTTATGTGTAATAGCGTGCACTGTCCTTGTTTGTGTCTTGCTCACCTAGATAAAGGTGTGCCACAGTACAAACAAAAACAATGCAGCCCATGGATAATATGGGCCCAGGAACGTGGCTCCTTAGGCCCTGCATTGCAGGACAGCTCTTTCTCATGGGTGTCAGCACTTGCCCAAGGCCTTTGTCTGTTTCATTTTAGGGCACCCTCACCAAATTGTGATCAGGGTCCCCATCATTTTGGGTGTACCTAGGGATGGTCTGTTACATCAATGTATAATACTGTACTGATTTAATACAAGTTATAATCACTTTCACTGACCCTTGCAACTGTGCAGGACCATGAGGATCATAGTATTTTTGCTGAGCCTACATTTATGCAAATTGAGTTGTGTTTTTTTTTTTCTATGTCGTTTAGAGTGTCCAGAAGGAGTCCAGGTGTGTTTATATAGTCAAACTATTTACTTTGTGTGTCAAACCAGAAGAAATTCAAAGTTTTCTGGTAATATACTATTACCACCTGGGCCAACATCTCCATAAAGAGAGGTAAGGAATTAGGCCCTTAATGCCAAAATACCAAACATACACTGAAAATAGTAATTTTATTGTTGGAATGGTAGCTCTTAAATGGCAAAACATTGTTGCATAATACCTATTAGCAATAAGCACCTGAGGTCTTAAACATTCTTTTGTAGATTTTATTTAGTGCCATTTTGTTTTTCAAATGGTATAGGGAGAATGCCATAGTTTTGCCAAAAGTTTTTAGATCTGACTGGAAACAGTTTTCTTTAATCTGAAAGATCTTATACCAGTAGCACACAGAACAAAGGTGGGGTGTGTAGATTCCTCTCCCTGAGCAGGCTTTGTGATTGTCCGCCCGAGACCATAGACTGTCACCCTAGCAGGTCAAACTTATGCCTAGTGGTAGCAGGCTGGCTACAACTAGTCGGTCCCCAAACACGTAATTGGTAGGTTTTCAGGGGGCACCTCTAAGGTACCCTCTGGGTGCATGTATTAATAAATTCCTCACTGGCATCAGTGAGGATATATTAATATGAGGGGTGTTTGATACCAAATATCCCTGTTTCCAATGAAGCCATTATGTAGCTTGGGAACTTGTATTGACCAGTGTCCGGCACATGTACTTAAAATGGCTTCCCTGTTCACTCACTATGTCTAAGAAGTGACGAAGACATACCAGGGGCATTTCTGTTCATACAGATATGTCCTCACATGCAATGCAATGCTCCCTTCCTTGAGACTGTAAGGCCTGCTATAGGGGTGAATTGCATATATTGCATGCAGTGTTTAGGGGTCAAGGCACACAGATTTGTACCATGTTGTGTTTTCACCTTTAGCTGGACCAAGACACGCAGCCTGCAGTGGTGGTCTGCACATGCTGGGTAAGGGGTCCCAGAGGGTGGCACAATGCATGCTGCAGCCCTTGAGGACCCTCCTTTGGTACCCATGCACTAGGTATCAGTTGTACCATTTACTAGGGGCCTACAGGGGGGCAAAGGTATTGCCAATTGGGGAATAATTGCACAGTTTCAGTGAAAGAGATCCAGCACTCGCACCTGGTTAGAAGGAACTCTGTGCACTTTCAGTCAAAATTGTATCGAATACCAGGCAAAAAGTGGGGTGACCATGGCAAAAAGGTGCACTTTCCTACATACAATGCTTACTATTATACTGCAACTTGAACCATCAGTGAGTCACTCCGATTTTACATTATACAACAACATATAGGCGGTCATTATGAGTCTGGCGGTCTCTTGATCGCCAGACTCGCAGTGGCGTATGGACCACCGACAAATGCGGTGGTCCGAATGCCACATTATGACCGCAGTGGTCATGCCTCAATCAGACCGCCAGGATTAGTCGTCCCATCGGTCGTGGCAGTCCTAATCCGCCTGGGCAGAGCTGAAAGCAGCGCTGCCCTGGGGATTACGACTTCATTCTCCGCCAGCGATTTCATGGCGGTAACACCGCCAATGATGAGAAGGAGAAGGACAAGGGAGACAAAAAGCGCAAGTTCAAATTCAGTGAGCAGGAACTGGAGGTGCTCACTGAAGAGGTTGTCAGGAACCATGACAGACTGTTTGGAAAGAACTCACTACAGGTGCCAGAAAGTGAGAAAAAGAACTCTGGTCGGAAATCCAGACAAAAATATGTGCAGTGGGTACTGCGCAGCGCTCTGTGGAGGAGATACACAAGAGGTGGTATGACCTGCGTTCCCGTGTCAAAGAAAGGGTAGCCAGCAGGCTACAGGAGGCAAGGAGCACCGGAGGAGGACCACCCACCATCTACACCACTGGAGGACATGGTGGAGTCCACACTGCTCCCTGAAGCTGTCAGTGGGGTCACTGACATTGACACCTCAGGCACACCCAGCACCAGCAAAGGTAAGGCCAGTAATGATGTATATCCCCATATGTGCATGTACAAATACCCCTAGAAAATAGCTATCAGTGCAATGCAATGTGATAAGTAGTCCTAGCCACATCTTACATACAACGCACCAATGCCTTATGGGAGTGTTAGTCCACAACCCTAACCTGCAAATACCACATAGATAGCAAGTAAGTGTACAGCCACACAGAGGAACAACACACACAACTCACAGTGATACAATGTAAGTGTTCATTTATTAAAATCGTGCAACATTTTGTGGTACATTCATAAATGACATGCTGCACATTGTCGTTCCAGATGTCTCAGGCCCTGCAGCAGCAGAATGTGGATATGTGGGGGATGTTGAAACACAGCCACAGTCCGACTCGGACACCAGTGAGTCATTGAGTATTGCACCAACCAGGCACAGTGCAAGGGTGTTACCTCTCCCAGAGTTGAACATGGACTCAGATGAAATGCCGGATGAAGTCCACACACCACCCCCAGAAGCTACATCCACAGGAAGACAGCAGTCCCTGCCCCAGCGTCAGTCAACTCCCCTCAGGAGGGCTTCGAAAAGCAGGCAGACAGTGCACAGATAAAGGAGAGGGCCCATCAATCTTTGGGGGCCTTGAAGCGTCCATGCTGAAAGTGCAGCGCCTGCAATGCAAACACATGAGGTTAATGCACAGGCAGTTGGTGTCAATTCATCACAACATGGGTGCAATGAACAGGCAGTTGGAGTCTCATAATGACAATATGGGAGTACTGCACAAGTAGTTGGAGTCTCTGCATGAGGGACAGCAAAAAGCTGCAAAAAAATGCCATTAAGGAACTCTGCACTGAGATGAAGCATGAGCGTGTCAACCATCGCTGGCACCATCACCAATTCATGGGAATGTTCAATGGGTTCTGCAGATCGGTCAATCGACTCACTAGTTCAACTGCCTTGATATCACGGCGTGCCGTGGCTGCACAGGTGGAGACGGCACATTGCAGTTGGGACGTTGCACAGGGATTGGTGCAAATAACCAACGTTCTGGATGCAATGCAGACAGCACAGAGTGCTACAACCAGCAAGTTGGGTTTTGGGGATAGTGAGGAGTCCTCTAGCCTCAGCAGTCTTACAGTCCCTGTTATGGATCCTAGGCGTCGCAGTGCCAGCCACAGTACTGCCTTTGACCCCGCTACAGGAGGGCACTTCGCACTCAAGTGGACTGCGTGGACGTAAGAAGTGACATTGAGGGCTACAGGGGACTACCTTCATATGTAGCAATGCAGTTATACTATGATGTTAATAGTGTGACACTGTTGATCGCTCATGTCTCCCTATAGTGCATAGCTATGTCCTATTGACACATATGTTACCTGAGGTCAAGGTAATAAAGATGCTGACTACAGGAATACATATTATTGAGGTTGAGTTTTCATTACTTACATCAGAAATAGTTGTGTGTGATGTCAGCACGCCTTTGCCTGCCCTCTGCTGCACTGGTCCTGTCTGCTGGGTGAAGGGGTGGTATGGGATCATCATCCTCATCTGAGCCTGGCTCCGTTGTTTCCACTGGTATGCCCCTGGTGGTTGCTATATTGTGCAAATTGCTCATGTGGCCACTACTTTACATGTTGTCTCTAGGATGTACTGTAGTGCACCTCCACTTTTGTGAATACACCTGAAGCTGCTCTTCAGCAGCCCAAAAGTGCGCTCTACCACATTGCCGGTTGCCCTGTGTGCTGAATTGAACCTCCACTCTGCTGGTGCTCCAGGGTTCAGGTAGGGCGTCATCATATAGGTGTGCACTGCGTAGGCACTGCCTCCTAGAAGGAACAGAAAGTAAAATGAGTACTTGTGTCATCTGACGCCACACTGACATCAATGCAACATTGTAAAGTGGCTATTTACCTAATAGATAGCCTTCACCAAATTCCCCAGCTAGCAGTCTTGTGTGAATCCCGCTGTGGCGGAATATGTACGAATCATGTGTGCTCCCTGGGTACCTGGCAACGAGATCGGTAATGATGTAGGAGCCATTGCATATCACCTATATGTTCATTGAATGTTGTTTTTTACGGTTGCGGTACACATACTCTGAGGCCGATGGTGGACAGATTGCAACATGTGTCCCATCAATGGCACCTAGGACATGTAGGAACTGTGCTATCTGGTAGAATGTGATTTTAGTGTGCTGTAATTCCTGTGGGTGTGAGGAAATCTGATGTACTGGTGTATTCTGACAAGCATGGCATTGAGAAATGAGTTGAAAATTCTTGAGAGGGCACTCTGTGATACCTCTCCAGCTGCTGCTATGACCGCTTGATAGCTCCCTGAGGCTAGTAGGTGCAGGGAGTATAATACCTGCACATGGGTGGGTATGCTATTGGTCCTGTGTGTTGTGCGCTGCAGCATTGGTTGTAACTCAGCTATCAGGTCAAGTGTCATGGCCGAGCTCAACCTGCACTTCTCATAAATCTCCTCCTCTGTCTGCTCAAAAAGGGTTATGCACACTCTGAAAATGCGCTCCTTTCTCCTCCTCCCTCTCCTCAAACCTGCCAAGATCCTCATTCTCCTCGCCATCACGTAGAGTGCAGCCATTGTGGAAAAGAGGCTGAGTCAATCTGGGCCTCTTTTTATAGTTTGCACCTGGTTACCACCTGGTTTCAATTCGTGGCAAATTGCATGTGCAAAATGCCATTCTGCGAATAATCGCAATTTGCGAATTTTTTATGCATCGCATTGCGACATAGTTTTGCGTATCGCAATCTGCGTTTAGAAAATAGTGACATGGTTTACAGAATCGCTATATGTGAATCGCAATTCCAGGGCACAATTTGCGATGTGAAAATAGCGATTTGGTATTTCATGTCGCTATTTGAGAAACGCAGATTGCGACACGCAAAACCACGTCGCATTCGCTAAAAA
Organism: Pleurodeles waltl; assembly: GCF_031143425.1. NCBI lineage: Eukaryota > Metazoa > Chordata > Amphibia > Caudata > Salamandridae > Pleurodeles > Pleurodeles waltl. The sequence continues at coordinate 1,407,885,361 of NC_090447.1, read as the reverse complement.
TCGCAATTTTTGCAAATCCTTATTTTCACGCTGCGAATGCCTTTCATACATCGCAAAAGGCATTTTTTCATTCACAAACTGACAATTTTAGCGATTCGCACCATTTGCGAATGCAAAAATGCTTGATACATCTGGCCCTTGGGTGCTGAGACACCATAGTGATGCTAGCCCCTGCATCCTTCAAGGCTTCTGTTTTCTCCCCATTAATCACAGGGTGCTGCCTGTATTTGTTCATATTACTTGGCCAGGCAGCACAGGATAAATCTACCTCACCCTCAGTGACTAATGTTGCCTCTGTGGGGACACTGACATGGTCATGCCACACATCTGACCCATCTGGATATTGGCAACTGCATTTACTGCAGGTTGGCTATAGGCATTCTTTTTTTTACAGCCAGAGTCTCCAGTTTGGTGCCCTTTTGTCTTGCAGTCTTGCAGTCTTGGCACCAAGCCTCGCTGCGGTCAAAGTGTTTCCTTTTGTACCCTCCCCTGGACTGTGAGTAGTCTCTGGGCCCACCCTCCTGCGAAGATTTTTGGGGGCCTTGAGAAGACTCTTTGTTGTTTTTACCCTGGCTCCCATCTTTCCCTTGGGGGGGCTTTTTGGCCTCTTTCTTTTGGTCTCCCCCACCAGAGATAGTTTTGGTAACCCTTGATTTGACCCAATGGTCTGCCTTCCTCCCCAATTCTTGAGGGGAAAGTGGACCCAGGTCTACCAAAGGTTGATGTAGTCTATAATTGGAACAATTGCTCAACAGATGCTCTTTCATAAATAAACTATACAGCCCATCATAATCTTGTTCCTTGTTCCCAGCTAACCAACCACCCAGCATTTTTACTGAATGGTCCACAAAGTCAACCCAGGTTTGACTCTGTGATTTTCGAGCCTCCCTGAACCTTATCCTGTGCTCTTCAGTTATAACTCCAAAGGCCTCAATTAGGGTACCCTTCATGAGGTCATAGGATTTAGAATCTGCCTCATTCAGTGTCAGGAGCCTATCCCTGCACTTTCCTGAGAATAATTCCCACATCAGTGTGCCCCACTGTTTCTTTTCAATTTCCCACCCAACACAGGCTCTTTCAAAGGAGGAAAACCATTTCAGTATATCATCCCCTTCAGTGAAGGGAGGGACAACTCCTTTTGGGAGTTTAATGTTGAAAGCTTTTTCTTTCAACACTTGTATGCTGCCACCAGAGATGGGTGCCAAGCCCAGCTCTTTTCTTTGCTTTTCTATCTCCAAAAGCTGACTTTCTAAAGCCAGTCTTTTGGTCAGCCTGGCAAGTTCCAGGTCTATGTCTGTGGGTGCTTTAGAATGAAGAGGAGCTACCCTCATCCCCATTCTCCACAGGATCTTCATTCACCTCACATGTATCATCATCATCAGCTGGGGGGTCATCTCTTTCATACTGGGCCACCAGAAACCTATGTTTCTCTATTTTGGGACTGTTTCCAGTTTGAATCTTGTACAGTCTGCAGAGGCCCCTTAATTGGTTATAGGTATATGCCTCATAAGGCTCCAGGTTGAGCTCCTGGGTCTGGACTCTGAATCAGACATTTTTATCTTACTAAAGTTGGGATCTTTTTGGAATTTAGAACTCCCCTTTTTGGATAACCAACTAAAGCAAAGACTTTTAAACTTTTTCTAAAGTCGTAGGGACCTAACCAGGGCCCTAACAATTAATTTTCAAAATGTGTAAAAATGTTAGTCAATTAGAAAAATCAAAAACAATCATCTAAAAGACAATTTGGAGAGTTATTCATGTGTAAACACACTTTTAGGAGTGGTATCAGCACACACACATTCTTTATCCCACAGCTGATACACCAAATATTGGAGGCTTGCCCTCTATGCAGTGTGCAAAACCAACACACTATGGAGAGGGTTCAGGTACCCACACGTTGGTTTCCAGAAGTAAAAATTAGACAACCTATTGCTCTGATTTTTAAGGTAGCTGGTCAAGCAGTTAGGCTGATCTGGGAGATGTGGTAAGTATTTGCTGTACTCACAAATCCAATAATGCACTACACACACTCAATGAATAACTTGAGACCAGAATTTATAAAAATACTTCAGACCTTTATATAAATTTTAAGACCAAGATCTATAGAATACGTTAAGTACTTTTCAGAGTATGACTTTTTAAAGTTTTGGCAAAGTTAGTCTTTCTGTGCCTAATTACGCACCATTGGAATCAATAGGTAGTCACTTTTAAAAATGCATTAAAAATTGCACAGATGAGTTACCAGTCTCTTCTTTTGCATCATGGTTGCAGTAGTCGGGGGCACCTCATGCCAGCTGGAGAGTCTCGGGCGGCACCCAGTTCCTGCTGAAAGGAGAAGGAGCTGGTTTGCAGATTTAAAGTTGATGCCTGGGGTCCCCTTGGGCTGTTGAGGTTGCAAGGGGTTGGGGACCTGGGGCACACAGCAGATCCAATGATGCAAGGACCAGGGTGGGCCAGGTGCAGGGTGTTTGGAAGGTCTTGAATGCTGTGCGCAATGGAGTCCACTGGAGCTGGAGGTGAGTCTTGTTGAAGGTGGCTTACAGGACAAAAGGGGCGGTCTGGTTTGAGGTAAGGGATGTTCCTGATGTCCCTTGACTGGGGCTTCCTCCTGATCCTTTTTTAGCTCTGGAGAGCTGGTTTTCGGCTGGTTCGATGTCAGCTGACCAGTACCCAGAGTTTTGCTGTAACTCAGCCACTAGAGGGTGCAGTGCCACTAAACTTGGCACAGATGCGGGCCATGTCCGGTTGGCTGTTGGTGTGTCGTTGGGTCCAGCTGTGACTTCTGGTAGAAGAGATAGCGGCAATTTAGTGAAGTGACCCTCACTGGTTTGTTGGTCCTTTGCAGGTTTCTTGATTTTCTTGAGTGGTGCCTCCACTCAGTAGGGAGATTTAGGCTATTTGCGAAGCCTGGAGGTCCTCTGGGGCTTTTGAGGTCAGTCCAGTGGTCAGCTCCTCCGCAGTGGCGATTGTTGGGCTCTGGTGCAGCAAGCAGGGGTCTTGGAGCCTCTTCTGGTGCCTCTTCTGGTGCAGCGGGTCCTCGGTTCTCGTCCTGGAGGGTTCTTTGGTGCTGTCTTTCTTCCTGTTCAATCTAAATTCTTGGTCTAGGGGAGCCCACTAAATACTGAATTTAGTGGGCATTTTAGGGGGAACCTGGTTGTGTCCAATGGGACACTTACCTTTGGGTGGCTACACCCACTACAGTGACCACTTCCTGTGGGAAGGGTCACTTCCCTAAACCTGATTGGCTATTTTCCTCCATTCCAAGATAGAGAAAAATTAAATAGAGGGTCCACTTCACATGCAAGCCCTTAGGGGTGGTGCATGCTCAGTGAGACCACTCCTCCTACCCTTTGTCTGGTTTCCCACCTTTGCTCCTGCCCAAAGCGAGGGTTTGCAAGGGGGAAAGCCCTCTGCTGCTAGCAGCAGGCCAGGGGGACTTGAGTTTCAGGGGCTGTAGCCCTTTGAAGCTCACCGCCAGGGTGTTGTACATTCATGAGGGAGGGGGCTTAGCTCCTCCACCCAGGAAGGGCATTGTCTTACAAACCAGAGAGCCATGCTCTCCCCCAGGTTTGTATATTGGCCGTATGGAGTGGCAGGCTGGATGGAACCAGTCAGCAAGTATGCCAGTTAGGGTTATCTTTTGCAGGTGGCACCTCTAGACATTTAGGGTTAAATCCAACACTGGTACCAGTTTGGATTTATTATTCTGAGTTGTTTGATATCAAACAACCCAGGGTGTACAGTAGCCATCATGTAACTGGGAAACTCGTGTTTGACCAGTGCCCAGTACATGTATGTAAAATGGCTGCTCTGTTCACTCTCTATGCCTTTGGTTTGTCAAGGACACAGTGGGGGCATATTGCTCATGCAGCTATGCCCTCACACATAGTATGGTACACCCTGCCTTAGGGCTGGAAGGCCTGAAAGAAGGGTGACTTACCCATAGTATATGCAGTGTAGGGTGGGCAGGGCACACAGAGGGTGTGCCATGTTGAGTTTGTCTTTTTAGGTTTGCACCAGGACACTCAGCCTGCAATGGCAGTGCTGGGTGCATCTGGGTGCAAGACAGTTGGGGGTGGCACAATCAGTGCTGCTGCCCTCAGGCGTTTACTCTTAAAATTCTTGCCCTGGCTATTGGGGTACCCATTAACTAGAAACTTATGGGGGTAATTAAGAGTGTATCTAATTGTGCCAAGCATCACAACAGATGTAGGGAACCTGTTTAGCAGGGGCCGTGGGCACTACCAACTTCTAGAACACATCAACATGAGGCAAAAAGAAAAATGGGGGCTAACCATGCAAAAAGAGGCGTCCTCTCACACTTGTTCAAAGAAATCATCAGGTGAAAAATGAATTGTAAGGATAAGCTTTAGTTTTTTGCGCATGTTTTGGCAACATGCCTCTGAACTAACCCACAAACTAATTGAAACCCACTAGTTTTGCTCAGCCTCTACCTTGTTTAAATGCAGTACTGCTTACACTTTAAACTTCACTGGTGGCTAAAATGTGTACCATTTAACTTTTACCATAAGGAAACAAACTTTGTTTCCAGTAGTATACTATTTCTATTTCGTACATGTACACAGTCAGTCTATGCTTTATATTTTTGTGGGCCCTTTACTACCTACTTTGTTTTTTTTAATGATCTAGCTGCTTGTTGAATAATTTGCAGTGCAAAAGCTTGGATGATGTCATCAGTGATGTAAGTGAGGTCATAAATATAATTTGAGATGTTATTAGCAATGTTAACAATGACGTCATTTAACATGTCATGAGTGACGTAACGTGTGGCAATCAGTGATGCACCGCAGGGGCACTGGTTATAGTTAGCTCATTATTATTTCAACACCTAACTATAATGTCAATGTAACATTTATTTTATATGTTTTGGAATCTTCACAAAACTTTCCAAAAAAATTATTCATCCACCTCAGTTTGTTCCTGGAAAATGTTGGTGTGATCCATCAAGGGGTGGCTGGGAGAAAAGTGAGGATCCCATAACACAATTTCTCCTTGCAGAATTGCACCAAATTTGGCAGAAAGCTAGACCTTGGCCCAGAAAGCGTGCTTTTTGTTATTTGATATAAATTCGTTCAGTAGTTTTTGAGAAATTAAGGTTAAAAATGTTCTATATCTGAATGGTTGAGTTTGTGGAAGAATCGTGGGGGTCATGTGATCATGCAACTTCAAATAATGGAGCGATCTGATTGACTGAGGGGGCTTTTCTTTCCTGACAGCCTCCTTGGCTGGCCGCAACTTGAAGGCAAATGTTGCAGTTGCCATTTCAGGACTCACTTCCTTGTGGGGCATCTTAGAGTGACCAAATTAAAATTAAAATATATTTTTTGCGGTTTCTGCTCCTGCGAGAGCCAGCGGGCCCCTGGACCTCTGCAGCAGACCCCTACTGCGAGAGTGGGAACATTTAAAATAGGAAAAAGGCGGGAGGGTGCAGGGCCTGAGTGTCTGCATTTGGTTGGTTGCCACAAACAGTTGAAGCTTGTGCGAAGGGTGCTGGATGCCCGGCCTAGGCGCAGGCAGCAGTTTGGCCTTATGTATGGCAATGAAATATTACTTTACATTTAAAAAAGTTGAAATTCACTGGAAAAAAATCAAAGGTCAAAGTGGTATTCTAGTTAGGTATTGTATTAACAAAATAAAGCTTAAAGTGATGTTTTATTTGGGTCAAATTAAAAAGCAACACTGAAATTCAACAGATAAAGTTATTTAAATTAACTATAACTCACATCCTCGCCATATGCTGATGATGACCACTCAACACTTGTGACATGTTCTGTGACATCATTGATAACTTTACTGATGACAACTGAATTGACATCACTGATGACAAAACTGTCAATGGTGGTGATTTTCAGTCAAGGACGTTTAGCAAGTCCAGTGATGAGTAAACTGGGATTGAGCTCTGTGATGTGGAGTTGAGTAGAATTTCATTCTTATGTGAATTTCCTGTGTGGTGAAAAACCATTCATGATTGATGGTCACCTAAAGCCTATCATAGAGATTTTTAGGTATCAGTTCATATAAACTGTTTCATCTGTAAAGAGATTATGGCCCTCATTATGACCCTGGCGGTTGGCGGAGAAGTGGCGGTATTACTGCCAACAGGCTGGCGGTAACAAAAGTGGAATTATGACCATGGCGGTTGCCGCCATGTTCATCCGCCACTTCTCCGATCCGACCACTGGGGCGGAGACCACCGCTGGGCTGGAGACTTGGGTCTCCAGCCTTGCGGCCGTCACAAGACCGCTGGCGGTATTATGACCCTGCTGACCGCCATGGATTTCATGGGGTTGGGAACCGCCATGAAATCCATGGCGGTAAGCACTATCAGTGCCAGGGAATTCCTTCCCTAGCACTGATAGGGGTCTCCCCCACCCCCTACCCCGAGTCCTCCCCCCACTCCCCCACCCCCCTGTCACACTCCAAAGGTGGCAGGACCCCCCCTCCCCACCCCTACCCCCAACATCGCTACACAGACACACACCCTACACGCATTCAGACACCACCAACACACATACCCGCACACATATCAACATACATGTCAACAGACACACACACAGTCATACACGCACACCCACATACAGACATACACGCACACATCCATACAGACATACATACAGACACGCACACATTGTCAAACACACTACACCCCCGCATGCATACACGCACTCACACACCCCCTCTACATACTCACCTGCACACCCCCATGCACGCACACAACTCCCCTCCCCCCCTCCCCTAATGGCCGATCAACTTACCTGGTCTGTTGATCCTCCGGGAGGGGACGGGATCCATGGGGGCTGCTCCGCCGCCAGCACCTCATCAACAGAAAACCGCCACGTCGAATAACGGAACGGGATTCGGTGGGCGGTGTTCTGTTGACGGGCGGTGGAGGTGGAGCAACCTCCACTTCCCCGCCGACCGCCAGTATGGCTGCTGGCGGCTCTCCGTCCGGAAAAGGACGGAGGGCTGCCAGCAGTCATAATTCACAGAGCGGAAAACCGCCTGCACTGGCGGTCTTCAGCACGGCGGTCCCTCGGCGGTCTTGCAAAAAGACCGCCGAGGTTGTAATGACCACCTATATGAGATGTTAGATTGTGTGAGGTTCATGGTATGATGATCCTAGATTTTAAAGAGTTGAACATAGAACAATACCTGGCCTAGATATACAGCGGCCTATCTATCAATATTTCACACAGCAAGTGACCTTGCTGCAGTGTGTGAAAGGGAAAGCATAGGAATGCACCATATTTAACATAATATGGCACATTCCTGTCTTTTCCTCGCACTGGCGTCCTTTTGACTGCCTAGCACCAATGCAGGTAGCCTTGAGCCATGGTGCACGGGTGCCTGCATTGCAGACAGCATTATTTTTGTGCAGGAAGGCATATCTTCCTGCACAAAAAATCTTCTGAGGCATTTTCGTCTTTCTATGTGTGCTGCAGAATGCAACACACATACAAAAAGGAAATAATTAGAAGAAATAATTATATTTCTCCTCATTATGCCTCACCTGGGAAGGTGTAGCATTTTGATGCATTCCCAGGTCTACCAGTTATGGTAAATCTGGGAATGCACCAAAATCCATGGATTAATGCATGCGAACACCTAAGCTCCGCCCATGGAGGCCTCCCTGGGGCAGAGTAAAGCAACGCAGCGAACAGAGATGCGTTGCTTTACTCTATATTTATGAAGCCACGCAGGACCATGGAATTTGGCCTTGCATAGCTTCATAAATCTAACTTAGTAGCTGCGTCGCCCTTGCGCCCGACACAACTAATTGATAACTATGCCCCACAATGTCAGACAGGTTATTTCTCAATTTGTTTTGTCAGAATAAGTTTTCCTGTTATGATGACAGGCACGTCAAAACTGTGTCATTTATGTCAATTTTTTTGTGAGTGTGCTAAGTATAGTATTTCATACACCATATCAAACATGGCATGTAATAAACTATTGGAGGATATCTATGACGGATGTCCAGATCATCAAATAGGTTGCAATTAATTGATCCATTTTAGAGTTTATGCTGCCTACTAGGGTTTTTAGAACAAAAGATTCTTCCATTTTAAGACAATAACTTAACAATGAGTCAATGAACAGTTGGCTAGGTTTGCCCAATAAACTATAAACTTTGTTTCATCTCTTTAGTACGTTGGAAGAATATGGGATCTGAGATATGAAAGGTTAGTCTATAATTCGTTATTATCGTAATAAATTCACTTTCTGTAATGTCTCTGAAGTTGTTTTAGACCCCATTGTTTTTTGGAACAGGAGCAGCGAGCATGTTGCCATAGTTTTATAGTGAATTTAAAGTGTTTTTTTTCTCTTGATTTTTTTCTTCACATAATTCAGAGTATTACTTACTCTATTCTTTGTCACATTTGACCTCGAAATTAGGAACAGGTTTAGTGTGTTGTCCCACAATAGCACCACGTGCTTTTGGGACATTGTGTGGCATAGCTTATTTTGCATTTAAAGCAAGATGCCCCTTCATCGCAGATGCTGCTTTTATCAATTTTTCACTCGGTTCATAAAATAGCCAGCTTCACCGTTAATTCATCTTTCCACCATACACGTTCCATTGCTCTGAACTTGTTAGTTTTAGCAGATCTTCAGACTATTACTGTGACACTTTATTTTTCCTGTCTTTTTCTTTTTTGCAGGGGCTACTTCATACTTAAAATTGTAGTGAGTTGTCATGGTGGTCACTTTTAACTCCTTGAAAGTGGCTTGAAATGCGGACAATAACATTTCATGCCAAGGTCGAGATAGCAAGATGCTTAGGCCCTGATTTATACTTTTTGGTGTAAAACTACACTAACGCAGTTTTGCACCAAAATGTTTAGCACCAGCTTGTACCATTTCTGAGCACCAGTCGGGCACCATATTTATGGGATGGTGCAAAGGGTAGGCTACTGTAAAAAAAAATACGTTAGCCGGGTGGGGCTGGCGACACGGAAGAAGGTGGTTTTGCACCAAAAAATGAAGTTAGGCAGGTTAGAGTAAAAAAAATGACTCTAACCAGCCTAGCGTCATTTTCTGACGCAAAACCATCCATACCACATGACTCCTGAAAAGTCAAGAGTCTTGCCCACCACCCCAATGGCCAGCACATGGGACCAGGGTCCCCTGGGCATGGCCATTGCACCCAGTGCCATGCAGGGGGACCCATTTCAGGACCCCCAATGGTAATTTAAAAAAAAATAATAATAACACTTAACTGTACTTAACCATACTTACCTGGGGCCTGGGGAGGGCACCTGTGGGCTTATTCCGTGTTCCACCATGGAATAGGCCCACAGGTCCCCTAGCGCCTGCCCTGACCCAGGCGTTAAAAAATGGTGCAAACAAAGCTTTGCACCATTTTTCGTCCCGTTCTCCCCACGTGCGGGATTTTAGCACGGGGGATAAATATGGCGCTAAGGCCATACAGTCATTTTTTGCACGGGAACACCTACTTTGCGTCTCATTGACGCAAAGTAGGTTTCCACGTCCCAAAAATTACTTTAACCCCATAAATTTGGCACTAGATGGGTCTAGCGCCAAAGTATAAATATGGAGTTCGTTTTGCACCAAATTTGCATTAAAAAAATGACATAAATTTGGCGCAAAACAAGTATAAATATGCCCCATAGTATTTCTGACCACTGCCTGGGTCACCTTGGTTGTCCACTTGTCACTACTTTCTCTGAGATGAGAAATATAAATATTTGAATACTTTAACAAGTCTGTATGTTTGTTGCACAGTATGGCACACATGCAAAGTTGGAACAGTTTGAAGTCAAGAAAATGTTTCCCAACGTTATGGGTGCCTCACGTGTACCAATGTTAGTAAATAGGGATTTGTGTCAGAACCCACAGGTGGTTACATGGGAACATCCATGTACCACCCATGGTACGTCCCTGAATGCAAAGTAGTGTAAAGTAACTCATAGTGTTATTTTGCTTTACTTTAGCGTTACTTTCCAGTTAGTTTTGTGCTGGATTGTAAATCCAAGTTCCACATTTTGCACCAGTTTGCATCACTTTTGTGGTGCAAACCTATAACAAAATGTTAGTAAATCTGGGCATAGTACATTAACCCCTTCGCTGCCAGGCCGTTTCCCCCTCAGGTATCATACCTTTTTTTGGCTATTTGGGGCAGTTCGCGCTTAGGCCCTCATAACGTTTTGTCCACATAATCTACCCACGTCAAAGTTGCGTCCTTTTTTTTCCAACATCCTAGGGAATCCAGAGGTACCCAGAATTTGTGGGTTCCCCTGGAGGAGACCAAGAAATTAGCCAAGATACAGCAAAAATGTTGTTTTTTACAAATAAATGGGGAAAAAGGGCTGCAGAAGAAGGCTTGCGGTTTTTCCCTGAAAATGTCATCAACAAAGGGTTTGTGGTGCTAAAATTACCATCTTCTCAGCTTTCAGGAACAGGCAGACTTGAATCAGAAAACCACATTTTTCAACACAATTTTGGTATTTTACTGGGACATACCCCATTTTTACTATTTTTTTTGCTTTTAGCCTCCTTTCAGTTAGTGACAGAAATGGGTGTGAAACCAATGTTAGATCCTGGACAGCTAAACATTTCTAAAAAGTAGACAAAATTATAAATCTAGCAAGGGGTCATTTGTGTAGATCCTACAAGATTTTCCTACAGAAAATGATGGTTCAAATAAAAAAATAATGAAATTGAGCTGAACAAAACAGCCATTTTTCTCCACGTTTTACTCTGTAACTTTTTTCTGCGATGTTAGATTTGCAAAACCAATATACTGTTATGTCTGCTGGACTCTTCTGGTTTACTGGGATACATAGGGCTTGTAGGTTCATCAAGAACTGTAGTTACCTAGAGCCAATAAAGGAGCTGCACCTTACAATGGGTTTTTATTGCATACCGGGTATGCAGCAATTCATTTGGTGAATTATAAAGAGTAAAAAATAGGTATCAAGGAAACCTTTGAATTTCCAAAATGGGGATAAGATAAGGTGTTGAGAAGCAGTGGTTAGTGGTTACCTGCACGTCTTTGAATTCCGGGGTCCCCAAACTAGCATGTGAATTACAGGGCATTTCTCAAATAGACGTCTTTTTTACACACTGTCTTACATTTGGAAGGCAAAATGTAGAGAAAGACATGGGGCAATTACACATGGGCCCTCATTACAACCCCAGCGCTGGCGGTATTCCTGGCTCCCTATTTTGACTTTTCCGTTGGGCCAGCGGATGGTAACAGTGTTACCGTTCGTTGGCCCAGCGGAAAAGTCACATCAACATTGCAGCCGGCTCGTAAAAGAAATTCGGGCAGCGAAATGCGCAATGGGGCTATGCCTGGGGGCCCCTGCACTGCCCATGCCAAGCGCATGGGCAGTGCAGGGGCCCCCAGGGGCACCCTGAGACCCCTTACCGCCAGCCTTTCCATGGCGGTGTCTACAGCCATTGACAGGCTGGCTGTAAGGGGAGTCGAAATCTCCAGGGCAGCTCTGCTTGCAGCGCTGCCCTGGTGGATTACGACTGCTGGGACCGCCATGGTGGTATACCGCCGGTCCCGGCGGTGTTACTGCGGCAGTAACGCCGCGGTCAAAATTAGGTGGTGATTACCGCCAGCCTGTTGGCGGTACTATCGCCACTATAGCCCTCGCGGTCACCGACCGCCAGGGTTATAATGAGGGCCTTGTTCTGCTATTCTGGGTTCCCCCAAGTAAAAATGGTACCTCACTTGCGTGGGTAGGCCTAATGCCCGTGACAGGAAATGCAACATGGACACATCACATTTTTACATTGAAATCTGACGTCTAGATCAGCTGGCACCCAGGGAAACCTACCAAACCTGTGCATTTTTTTAAACTAGACATCTAGGGGAATCCAGAATGGGGTGACTTGTTGGGCTCTCACCAGGTTCTGTTACCCAGAATCTTTTGCAAATCTCAAACTTTAGCAAAAAAACACTTTTCCCTCACATTTTGGTGATAAAAAGTTCTGGAATCGGAGAGGAGCCACAAACTTCCTTGCATCCAGCATTCCCCCAAGTCTCCCGATAAAAAGGGTACCTCACTTGTGTGGGTCGGCCTAGTGCCTGTGACAGGAATGCCTCAAAACACAACATGGACACATCACATTTTCCCAAAGAAAACAGGCTAGTTTTTTGGAAAGTGCCTAACTGTGGATTTTGGCCTCTAGCTCAGCCAACACCTAGGGAAACCTACCAAACCTGTGCATTTTTATAAACTAGACACCTTGTGAAATCCAGGATGGGGTGACTCGTGGGGCTCTCGCCAGGTTCTGTTACCCAGAATCCTTTGCAAACCTCAAAATTTGGCAAAAAACACTTTTTCCTCACATTTCGGTGATATAAAGTTCTGGAACCTGAGAGGATCCACAAATTTTCTTCCACCCAACATTTCCCTAAGTCCCCCAATATAAATGGTACCTCACTTGTGTGGGTAGGCCTAGTGCTGTGACAGGAAATGCCCCAAAACACAACATGGACACATCACATTTTCCCAAAGAAAACAGGCCTGTTTTTTGCAAAGTGCCTAGCTGTGGATTTTGGCCTCGAGCTCAGCCAGCACCTAGGGAAACCTACCAAAGCTGTGCATGTTTTAAAACTAGACACCTAGGGGAATCCAGAATGGGGTGACTTGTGGGGCTCTCACCAGGCTCTGTTACCCAGAATCCTTTGCAAACCTCTACATTTGGCAAAAACACTTTTCCCTCACATTTTGGTAATAGAAAGTTCTGGAATATGAGAGGAGCCACAAATTTCCTTTCACCCAGCATTCCCACAAGTCTCCCGATAAAAAGGGTACCTCACTTGTGTGGGTAGGCATAGTGCCCAGGACAGGAAATGCCTCAAAACACAACATGGACACATCACATTTTCCCAAAGAAAACAGGCCTGTTTTTTGCAAAGTGCCTAGCTGTGGATTTTGGCCTCTAGCTAAGCCAGCACCTATGGAAACCTACCAAACCTGTGCATTTTTTAAAACTAGACACCTAGGGTTGTCCAGGTTGGGGTGACTTGTGGGGCTCCCACCAGGTTCTGTTACCCAGAATCCTTTGCAAACCTCAAAATTTGGCAAAAATAACACTTTTTCCTCACATTTCGGTGATAAAAATTTCTAGAATCTGAGAGGAGCCACAAATTTCCTTGCACTCAGCATTCCCACAAGTCTCCCAATAAAAATGGTACCTCACTTGTGTGGGTAGGCATAGTGCCCCCGACAGAAAATGCCCCAAAACACAACATGGATACATCACATTTTCCCAAAGAAAACAGACCTGTTTTTTGCAAAGTGCCTAGCTGTGGATTTTGGTCTCTAGCTAATCCGGCACCTAGAAAAACTGTGGGCCAAGTGCCTGTGACAGGGAAGAGCCAAAAACGTCTGAAATGAGGGGGAACCAAAACGGATCCAAAGGAGCGGTTTGAAAAAAAAAACAGTTTTAGGCTGACAAGTGGGGCAGAATTTTTATCGGTATAGATGCGACAATGCTGAGTGGTAGGAATTTTGTGGATTCCTGCAGATTCCGGAAGGTTCCAGCACAAAATTGTGGGAAAAATGTGTGATTTCAAGCAAAGGTGGAGGTTTGCAGGGCATTATGGGTAAGAAAATTGTGTGGGGTGCATTTGAAGCACATCACTCTGGACTCACCCAGATGTTTACTTTTCAAATGTGTCTAGGTCTCAAAGATTTTTCTAGACGGCAGCGTCCCAAAGTCCAAAAAGTGCACCCCTCACCATTCCAAGTGGGACGATTTTGAGAGTTAGACAAGCTCTCGTGGGCCAAATGTAAAACCAAAACCCAAAATAATCAAATGTCCTCTTGCTTGCCGTTGGATGAGATGTTTTAGTGCGAGGGGGGAGAGTTGAAAGCCTGTTACCCCCTTCAGTTGGGGTAGGGGCATAACCATGCCCATACTGCTTGGTAGCCACCAGTCCACAATTTTTTTTTTAATTCACTGGCATCTAGTAGGCTTTTTGCCCCCGAGGAGTAGATCGGGGGTGATTGCCCCATCTGCCCACCGGTGTGGAGAACAACTTTGTCCCCATTTGTTTGGGGGGGGGTATGGCCATACCCCACCCTCTTTTAAAAAAAAAAAAATCTTCCCTGGTCTCTGGTGGGCTTTCCAAATGGCCAACAGTAATGTGCCCCCATGGGGAGCGACCCTTGCCCAAGGGGCTGCCCCCCATACAAAAAACACACATACCAATCCCTGGTGCCTAAGTGGTTTCTGCCCACCTTGAGGGCAGATTGGCCTAATTAAAATGGGGGCAGAAATGGCCTAAAATACATTTCCCCCCCCCAATCGAGCGACCCTTGCCTAAGGGGTCGCTCCCCTTGCGTGAAATTGGCGCAAAAAAAATCCCTGTTGCCTACTGGTTTCTGCCCCCATTGGGGGCAGATCAGCCTAATCAAAATAGGCCGATCTGCCCCCGAAGGGGGCAGAAATGGCCTAAAACAAATTTGCCCCCAGGGGAGCACCCTTGCCTAAGGGGTCCCTCCCCTCCTGTCAAAAAATAAAAAAGTAAACAATCCATGGCGTCTAATTACAGTAGGCCGATCGTAAACATTTTTGCCCAAGGGGCCGCTCCCCTTATGCATAAATAAATTTAAAAAACCTTCCTGGTGTCTAGTGGGCATTTCTGCAGCCCGATCGGGCTGAGAAATGCTTATAGAGACATGAAAGGAAAGGAAGGGCCTTTCCTTTCCTTTCATGCCTCTGCCTGCCCACACCTCCCAGTCGTGAGCTTCCAGCACGATGGGAGTCGACCTCTCATGCGGTCAGCGCGCAATTGCTCGTTGATGTCATCAGATGTCACTGGGTGGCGCAGGTGTGGGTATGGAATGGGAAGCAATTCCCCTTTCATCCCTGACAGGGGTGTGGGTGGGAGGCCCACGGCCTGGGATGTGGGAAGCGATTCCCCTTTCATCCCTGACGGGGGTGTGGGTCGGAGGCCCATGGGGAGCGCTAGTGCTAGCGTTCTCCCTCCGTGGCCCGGGTGCAGGACGAGCTGGTCTCGTCCCCAGCACACGGCGATCGTGGCCGAGGGCGAGACCAGCTCGTCTAGGGCACCAGGGGGTTAACATTATCTCAATATACTTGTGTGAGAGGGTACTTTCATGTAGCTGAGAAGCAGATGTGAGTGCCATGGTTGCCTGTACATTTAAGGTGACAGAAAGGCTGGGATACCTGTTAACAACAGTTTTTTGGCATTTTGGTCTATAGCACAAGACAGGAGTCTGTCTGTTTGTTGTTTGTATTTTCCAGAAAATCCACAGCGAATAGGGTGGCGAGGAGGGTTCATTTGATTCTTAGGGTTAGAGATAGCATAGAGGAGATCCGAATAAGTGTTGTGCATGAGGGTTGGTATGGTTGCATTTAGGGCAGATTCTATATCAATTCTCTGTTTCTAAGACGTAGAATTGTTCCATGGTGTTTGAGGAGAAGTGGTGTTGGAATTTGAAGTGCTGGTGACTGAGAGTTTCTTCTAGCCAGGTGCTTCTAGCCAGGAGCTTTATCTACCAGGAATAATCATCTACTTCCGCACATCTAGTAATCTTGAGACGTATAGGTCAAATGTTTGAGTCCTAAGGTGGCTAGAGTTTATTAGGTGTAGCCATGAATCTAGAGAACTTAAACTATGGAATAATAGAAAAATATAATGTCTAGAAGTGTGCTAGATCGCTTTAGAATTGAATTAGGTCAATGTACCTCATTGAAAGGACGCCTCAATATTGTGCCCCACTGTGGTTCAGGGTGCAATCCACTCTCCCTGCCTGAGTGCATTTTTTCCCATTGAATTCCATTGCCTAGTTGTACTGGTTAGTGCCATGTCACTCTCATTGATGCTCTGACATATCAGTCTTAGTTGGCTAGCGACCAGTTATTCTGTTGAATGTTAAAATTACTGCTAAGCACAATATGGCTTCACCGTATACCTCAATACACTTAGGGCCTGATTTAGTTCTGGGAGGAGGGAATATTTGGTCACAAACGTTACGGATATCCCCTCTGACGTATTATAATCCTCATAAGTGATAATGGTATCCCAATACAGCGGATGGGATATCCGTCACGTTTGTGATGGAGTATTACCCTCCGCCTGGGTCTAAATCAAGTCCTTAGTCCCTCGACATTTCTATTTCGTTAAAAAATAAACTTATTGAAATATTTTGTAAGATATCAGTTGCGATGGATGAAAGGGGGAAGAACTGCAGAGAGGGAGTGGAGTGCAGGTTATGCAGCAGGAAGAGAAGCAACTGCTGATCGCGGACCATGGTGTGGCAAATTTGCGTTGGAAAACCAAGTGTTTGGGTGGTTTTAAGGTCTGATGTGATCTTGTTGTTCTCTACCCCTGTTCCATTGTGTCCTTCCTCTTCGTAAATGAAAAGACCCCTGAACTCTTCCTGCTCTTCACCTGTCTGCATGTACGGTAGATGGAGGTCAAAAGGAAGTTGCAGTGTGCAAGTGAGTCACAGCACCCAGTATGCTATGCCTCCCCGAATGGCTGGGCCGGTACCTGGAAGTACGGTTATAGTGAAAATGGCTTGTTCTGTGCAGGATGCATGTTGGAGGATGAGTTTGAAAGGGACGATTGGTGAGTGTTGAAAATGGCCCTTTCTGTAGGGTCATCACCAGACTTTTTGCCTTCCTTCCCCTTTTTTTGCTGGCCTTTAGGGATCTGTGCACTTTAGCACTTAAGACCAGTGCTAAAGTGCAGGTGCTGCGTCCTCTAAAACCTGGTAACATTGGCTTCTCCACAGTTGGCATGTTTTACTTACTTGTAAGTCCCTAGTAAACTGCACTATATGTGCCCAGGGCCTGTAAATTAAATGCTACAAGTGGGCCTGCAGCACTGACTGTGCCACCCACTACTGTAGCCTTTTTAAACATGTCTCACGCATGCTGATGCAGGGCCTGTGCGCAGTTTCAAAACTGCCATTTCGACCTAGAAAGTGCCCCCACTTGCCAGGCCCAAACCATCCTTTTTGTTACATGTAAGTCACCCCTAAGGTAGGCCCTACTTAGCCCCAAGGGCAGGGCACCATGTACTTAAAACGTTGGATATATACTTTTAAGTTTAGCATGTCCAAGCAGTGAAAAACTGCCACATGCATTTTTTCACTATTGCACGGCCTATCTCTCCCAGAAAACAGCACTGGGGTTGTATTTGAATATCTTTTAAGTATAACTTCCAAAGGGGACGAGATAGAAATGTGGAGTTTGGTGTCCCTGTACTCACAATTTAAAATCACAATTTATGGTGAAGCTGTATTTTAAACTGTAAGTCTGAAAATACCACTTTTAGAAAGTTGCCATGTTCTTACTTTAACTGCAACTTGAAGAGAATGAGAGAAAGTGCCTTTTGTAAAATTAAACTTAATTTTTCCAATTTAGTTGTGAAAATTCTGGTAGTCCTTTTTCATGTTGTATGCAAATGCACAGGTTTCTGACAATAAGAATTAAAATCCGTGAAATAGGGCTGGTCAGGCATGCGTGTAAGAACATATTTAAGGCCCTTTCGAGCCTATGCTGGCTAATGGGCACGACAAGGTAAGATCTTGTAATTTTTGATAGCCTTATTTCTTTAATGTGAGCACCAGCGCGTGGCACATGCACAGCCCTTTAAAAGCAGATAAGTACATGATGGTTTTAAGCCAAAGGAGATGTGGTGTATGATAAAATGTTTTTGACACAGGCCTATCTTTTTGTACAGAGTTCTGAGCACCAATGTATTTACTCTGCAATCAGAAACTTACTATTAACTTGTAATCTGTGAATTCTAAGCAAAACTGTAAACATACAGAAAAGTGTAAGTTTATCTTTGTGATTTAGATCCTTTAAATGTCATCAGAATGAAAATGATATCACTCAGTACACCAGCTGCTTTTCTTTTGAATGCTTTTATTTTAGCTCTGAAAGAGCGCTGAAATTGGCTGTAAGTAAATAATGAATCAGCCTATGTGAATATATAAGTTTAAGGGCTGTTGTCCTATTACAAACAGGATCACCCAGCACCAAAGTGTGTGTCTGTCCTCATTCGCAGGAGTACTCCAGCACTAACACAGGCTCCTTGGGCAGGAAGAAGAGAGCTGGGGCCATTTATATGTTTATTATTATAATTATTATGTTTATCAAGAGACAAAAGGGCACGTTCTAGTAATTAACCTAAGAAGCTTTTTGAAATTGTAAACAACGCCACAAAACCGAGCTGAATGGGCATTAAAAATGCACCGAAAAAAAATGCGAGCAGTTATCCAACCTCTTTATAAAAAAGGTTGATTACTTCCTGCCAAACTCGACATGTGAACAAAATCAGAAAAGCCTAGCCCAGAAATTGCAGAACTAGTCCACTTTTGAAGAAATCATACTGACCTGATTAACATCATCAACAAACCCTCACACCTCTAGGAATCCATTCCTTCGTCTTTTCTGAAAAAACAAGGGACTGCTATTACCAGTCTGGTTGAAAATCATACACTCTTTGTAGACATAAGGAACCCAGATCCCTTACAAGTTCACTGCGCTCCTAAAAACAGGAAGCATATCCCAAAGAGAAAACAACTTCCGCTTTCTAACAAATTGAACTTTCTTGTCCAAGGTGAAATAAATCTGTGGTGCATCACAGCTGGGACTTCCTGAAAGAAAATGAGCTGCTGGATAGCACTAATCAGTCTTTTGACTGCAATGTATCCTATGAACATCACCCCAAAAAACAACTGAAGATGCTTTCCACTTCATAGATGAGGGCAAATCTTGCCTCCTCATCTTCTTAGATTTGTCAGCAGCCTTCGACACAGTGAATCATTACTCATTACTGCCACCCCCAGAGCAGAGACGGCAAAAATGGCTCAGTCTTCAAATGATTCACATCATTTCTGAAAAACTCTAATCATCAAACCCAAATCTACTCCTTCTCTGATTCATCTTATCTTTAACAAGGAGTCTCCCAAGGCTCAGTACCTCTCCCACACTAATCAGTATGTACAAAAAACTATTAGCTTACATTCTAACCCAATCAACCATCAAATATCAATTATATACATAGGCAACCGACACATGCTTAAAAATACCCTCTCCAAAGTATGTGGGCATTCTTTCTCGAGTCACCACCAAGATCCAGTCCTAGACATCTTCTCACTACTTAAAACTCAAACCAATAACAACAGAATTTCTCCTCATCTCATCCCACAAAAGTAAATTTGCAATGCAACCCAGGCTCGAATGCAAAGCTTTTCTCAACACCAATCAAAACATCATGGATTTTGCAAAATATTTTCATCTTTGACAAACTCCCGAATCTACAATCACACATCAATAACATTGCGAAAAGTGCCCAACTTCAACCTACACTACCTAGAGGGATAAAATAATTTATCCCAGAACAGGATTTCAAGCATGTATTTCAACTTCTATTTCTATCAAGACAGGATCATGGAAACTCCATTCTAGTTGTCATTACTAAACTGCACCTGGCTACATGCAAAGTAGCCCTACATTCAGCAGCCAGACTGAGTCTGGGACCAACAAAATGTTACCATACATCTCCCATCCTGATCTTGTTGAACGGGTTCACAATCGAAGCAAAAAACAGCTTCAAACTAGCTGACATCACTCATCAGGCATCATAGGAGGGCACACTAAGCTATATTGTGAATTAACTGAAGATGTCCGGAGCACACACTGACAAAGAAGCTCAGAATCACTGCTCCTCGACATTCTTATGGTAAAGTCTAATAATATCAAACAATTATCTGGCAATGCTCCCAGACCTTGGAACTCCATCCTTCAGAGATGTATGTATGTATGTTTGTATTTGTAAAGCGCATTCCGACTCACCAGGAGCATCGAAGCGCTAAAAAGAGTAGAAGGTGAGGAAAATAAACAGACTAGCAAACCCAACCCTTGTCCCACCCCCTCAAACCTGCCAGAATGCTACCAAGAGAAGAGTGAACCTGAAGAACCACGGACTAGCGAGGAAAGAGCCAGGTCTTGACCAGTTTCCTAAACCTTAAGCAGGCTAGTTCTTGCCTAATATTCAGTGGTAATGAATTCCAACCTTTGGCGGCAGCCACCGTGAAAGCTTTGTCCCCCCATCTTGCTCTCTTTGTGCGAGGAACCTGAATTCTAAATTCTTTTGCGGACTTCAGGTTTCTTTTGGGAGCATACCAGCAAAGCCTGGTAGTGAGATACCTGGGACCTATTCCATGAATTGCTTTGTGGGTTAGACAGAGTACTTTGAAAATGATCCGCTGGGACACTGGAAGCCAGTGTAACTTCTTAAGACTCCTGCTTACTGATTTCCACCTTGGAAGATTTAAAATTTCTCTGGCTGCTGCATTTTGGACCATTTGCAGTTTATTGATCAATGTCTTATCCACATTAAGGAGTAGGGCGTTACAGTAATCAACTTTCGACATTACTAAAGCAAGACTGCCGAGACTCTCCATTCCTGCGTAAGGTAAGGGAAGATTTTGCGAAGCTTTTTAATCAGCCAGAGGCATGTCTTCAGAGTATGGTTTATGTGATTTCTGAAAGACAAGTGGTCGTCAAAGAAAACGCCCAGGTTCCTACTGACCGTGGTCGGTGCTGGTGGAATCCCACAGTCTACTGGCCACCAGAGTGAGTTCCATAGTTCTTTTGCCGGCCTAAAGCAAAGAATTACCGTTTTAGTGGCATTCATTTTCAGCCAGTTTGTCTTCATCCAATTGCTTACACTTTGCATGCAATTGCTAAACCGGTCCGCAACCTCCTCCCAAGGTTGTGCAATCGGGATTATAAGGTGAGTATCATCAGCATAGGAGGTTGGGATAAACCCAAACGATCGGATGATGTCGGCCAAAGGTGCAACGTAGAGGTTAAACAAGGTAGGGCTTAAAGATGAGCCCTAAGGTATCCTGCATGGCAATAAGAAGGGAGAAGATCGAAAATTGCCACAGCTTACAGTTATCCACCTATTTAACAAAAATGATTCTAAAAGCTTAAGGGCACGACCTCTAATTCCTGCTTGACTGAGGCGGGAAATCAAAAGGTAAGGAGAGATTGTGTCAAATGCTGCTGACAAGTCCAACAGTACTAGAATCAGACAGATCAGAATAATATCCTTGTTTGATAAGTATCATTAGGTCCTTGAGGGTCAGTCAGGTTGGGTAGGAATCATCTGGAGGGTCTGGGGAGAAGAGAAGCGTTGGCCTGGCTGGGGGAGCAGTGTCTGTCCCCTGCCTGGTGCTGGATGGTACCAGCGAAGGCCATGCTGTAACTGTGCATGCAGCCCCTGATCCTCTTCACCAGCAGTTTTACTTGGTGTGGATCTGCACCACGTCTACTCTTTGTGCATCTGATAATTTCAGGGCCAGAAACACTGGTAATTGCCCAAACTGGCATCCCCTATGGACCTGATTGAGAGTCGGGCAGATGGGATTACTTGGTCACAAATGTGACGGATATTCTGTCCACCGTATTACAATCCCATGTGATCCTATGGGAATCATAATATGGTGGAGGGGATATCCGTCATGTTTGTGACGAAATAATCCATCCGCCAAACTCTAAATGAGGCACTACATCCCTAGTCATCACTTTATCCCTACTCATCACTTGTCATCACTACTTCACCTCTTCAGTGAATGGTTTAACATGTTTAATTTCCCATGCTTCAATGCATTTCCAATTTTAATACACTGTTTATAGTTAGTGAGGAAAGTTAAAATATATTATCTTAGGACACTGCCTGTCAGGGAATACACTGGCAGAACATTCCCCGATCATAGTATAGGTGTTCTGTACTTTAAACAACATTCTTTCCTGCAAACTGTGGAAAGTGCAAAGATGTTGTTTTTTCTAATTGTCAGGAAAATCACATTCCGCATGTTACTTTGCTCCATAATGAACAAGTGACACCTCTAGTTATGGCACATACAAGTATTTCATGGTTGGACATCTGACTGCAGCTCATAAATTTACTTTGGCTGTTAGCTTGTGTCAATTCTTTCTGTAAACTCACAAAATGGGAATAATTCCCTTCTTTTCAAATTATTCTTTAATTCATTAGTTATAATCTATGGAGTTTCAGTAAACACTGAGTGTATTCTGCGCTTCTAGGGCCTCTGATCTATTTCCTTACAATTGCTGTATCCTATGGAATATAATCTTACATTGTAATGCCTACGTTCCGTGAAGTATAACAGTTTCTCTTTTTATACATTCTGAAATGCTAGGTCACTGCTGTTTCCCTTACCAGTTTTCATCACCCTTCGGCGTCTGCTTGCCTCAATCATTGCATCCTGACTTCACAGTCACTATCCCTGCAAAATGCTCAAACTTTCATTGGATGCAGCTTTTAGCAAGTACCTTATTGGTGCACAGTCTACCCCGTAATAGACAAGATCATCTCTCATCTCTATAGTGCAAAACCAAAGTAAGGAGTCTTTTTCTAAATATGGGCCAGAAATATAGACGCATTCGTCATTTCCCATGAACTAACTTCTTAAGAGTCCCAAGTGGATTTACACTAAATGAACTCCACGCTTGGACTATATTTGTGAAGCCTCTGAGAGAAACTGATCTACAGCATTTTAATCCCACACTCAACTCGTCACTGGCACTACCTTCCTTTTTTGCCAGGCTTCAAACATTCAACATTCCGTGGTTGACATCACACAGTGGTAATCTCAGCAGTGGTAATCCATTCAGTGTTAATCTCAGAGGTAGCAATCACAATAGTGGTAATCCAAGTAGTGGTAATCTCAGTGGTAGTCATCACATCTTTGGTAATAGCAGTGGTAATCCCTGCAGTGGTAATCTCAGAGGTACTAATCCCAGTAGTGGTAACCTCAGCAGTGGTAATCCCTACAGTGATAATTTCAATAGTGTTAATCTCAGCAGAGGTAATCCCTGCACTGGTAATCTCAGCGGTAGTAATCACAGTAGTGGTAACCTCAGCATTGGTAACCCCTGCAGGTGTAATCTCAGAGGTAGTAATCACGGTAGTGGTAATATCAGCCGTGGTAATCTCGGAGTTAGTAATCACAGTAGTGGTATTCTCAGATGTGGTAATTCCTGAAGTGGTACTCTAAAATAATACTCACAGTAGTGGTAATTCAGTAGTGGTAATCCCTGCAGTGGTAATCTCAGCAGTAGTAATCACAGTAGTGGTAATCACATCAGTGGTAATCTCAGCAGTGGTAATCCCTGCAGTGGTAATCTCAGAGGTAGTAATCCCAGTAATGGTAATCTCAGCAGTGATAATCCCTGCAGTGATAATTTCAACAGTGTTAATCTCAGATGGGGTAATCCCTGCACTGGAAATCTTGGAGGTAGTAATCGCAGTAGTGGTAACCTCAGCAGTGGTAACCCCTGCAGGGGTAATCTCAGAGTTAGTAGTCACAGTAGTGTAATCTCAACTATGGTAATCCCTGCAGTGGTACTCACAGAAATAGTAATTGCATTACTGGTAATTCAGCAGTGGTAATCCATGCAGTGGTAATCTCAGCGGTAGTAATCACAGTAGTGGTAATCTCAGCAGTGTTAATCCCTGCAGTGCTAATCTCAGAGGCAGCAATCACAGTAGTGGTAATATCAATAGTGGTAATCTCAGTGGTAGTCGTCACATCAGTGGTAGTTTCAGCAGTGGTAATCCATGCAGTGGTAATCACAGAGGTAGTAATCCCAGTAGTGGTAATCTCACCAGTGGTAATCCCTGCAGTGATAATTTCAACAGTGTTAATTTCAGCAGAGGTAATCCCTACACTGGAAATTTCAGAGGTAGTAATCACAGTAGTGGTAACCTAAGCAGTGGTAATCCCTGCAGGGGTAATCTCAGAGGAAGTAATCACAGTAGTGGTAATATCAATAGTGGTAATCTCAGTGGTAGTAATCACATCAGTGGTAGTCTCAGCAGTGGTAATACCGGCAGTGGCAATATCAGAGGTAGTAGTCCCAGTAGTGGTAATCTCAGTGGTGGTAATCCGTGCAATGATAATTTCAACAGTGGTAATCTCAGCAGTGGTAATCTCTGCACTGGTAATCTCAGAGGTAGTAGTCACAGTAGTGGTAACCTCAGCATTGGTAACCCCTGCAGGGGTGATCTCAGAGGTAGTAATCATGGTAGTGGTAATATCAGAAGTGGTAATCTCAGAGTCAGTAATCACAGTAGTGGTAATCTCAGGTGTGACAATTCCCACAGTGGTACTCTCAGAGGTAGTAATCACAGTGGTGGTAATTCAGCAGTGGTAATCCCTTCAATGGTAATCACAGTAGTGGTAGTCACATCAGTGCTAATCCCAGCAGTGGTAATCCCGGCAGTGGTAATATCAGAGGTAGTAATCCCAGTAGTGGTAATCTCAGTGGTGGTAATCCCTGTAGTGATAATTTCAACGGTGTTAATCTCAGCAGAGGTAATCCCTGAACTGGTAATCTTGGAGGTAGTAATCACAGTAGTGGTAACCTCAGTTGTGGTAACCCCTGCATGGGTAATCTCAGAGTTAGTAATCACAGTAGTGGTAATATCAGCAGTGGTAATCTCAGAGGTAGTATTCCCAGTAGCGGTAATCTCAGCAGTGGTAATCCCTACAGTGATAATTTCAACAGTGTTAATCTCAGCAGAGGTAATCCCTGCAATGGTAATTTGAGAGGTAGTAATCACAGTAGTGGTAACCTAAACAGTGGTAACCCCTGCAGGGGTAATCTCAGGGTAAGTAATCACAGTGGTGGTAATATCAGTAGTGGTAATCTCAGTGGTAGTAATCACATCCGTGTAATCCCTGCAGTGGTAATCTCAGAAGTAGTAATCCCAATAGTGGTAATCTCAGCAGTGGTAATCTCTGCAACGATCATTTCAACAGTGGTAATTTCAGCAGAGGTAATCCCTGCACTGGTAATCTCAGAGTTAGTAATTACAGTAGTGGTAATTCAGCAGTGGTAATCCCTGCAGGGGTAATCTCAGAAGCAGTAATCAAAGTAGTGGTAATATCAACAGTGGTAATCTCAGCAGTGGTAATCCCTGCAGTGGTAATCTCAGAGGTAGTAATCACAGTAGTGGTAATATCAGTAGTGGTAATCTCAGTAGTTGTAATCACATCAGTGTTAATCTCAGCAGTGGGAATCCCTGCAGCGGGAATCTCAGAGGAGGTAATCCCAGTAGTGGAAATCTCTGCAGTGATAATTTCAATGGTGTTAATCTAAGTAGAGGCAATCTTTGCAGTGGTATTCTCAGAGGTAGTAATCACAGTAGTGGTAATGTCAGCAGTGGTAATCCCTGCAGCGGAAGCCTCAGTGGTAGTAATCACAGCAGTCGTAAAATCAGTAGTGGTAATCTCAGTGGTAATAATTACATCAGTGGTAATCTCAGCAGTGGTAATCCCTGCAGTGGTAATCTCGGAGGTAGCAATCCCAGTAGTGGTAATCTCAGCAGTGGTAATCCCTGCAGTGTTAATCTCAACTGTGGTAATCTCAACAGAGGTAATTCTGCACAGGTTATATTTTAGGTGGGGACATACAACCCTTCGTGCTGGGTTCTCGGTCTGATATGTTCATTGCATTTGTGTGTGAATGACGCTCAAACATTTTCTGTTCATAACAAGCTTCTCTGAAGAACATGTTTTAAACCACTTCCTCCTCAGCGAGAAAAAGGACCTCTACATTGAGTACAGCACAGCGCCTTCCTAAGGGGCACCATCCTCATCTAAAGGTAAACATTGTCATTTGTTTAGTTTTTACTAAGCAGACTAGGGCCTTATAAAACAATGGGACTCGGATACAATATATTTCACAAGGATTTGCAATGCAATGGGTCTCGCGTTTACTCAAGTTAAAGCTATTAGCTTGTAATCTCCTAACCGGACTTTTCTTGCCACATCAACTGAAAAGTAAAACGGCTTCACATAAGAGAGCCCCCCTGCCACCATAAGCGCAAAGCAAACACACAAAAGGGAACAAAAGTCCGCTTGCAGTGAAATTGCTGAGCAAAAAAGCAATTCTCCATGTAACCTGCAAAAGTGCAAATATCCACGTAACATGGTCGATGTAATGCAAAGCACTCAACTTCTGCCCAGCGAGATTGCGCTGCCTACGAAATAAAGAGAAAAAATAGTGCAGAAACCATACAGAAAATATGGAACCCCGTATGTTTTTAGTAGTTTGCCGGTGCGCTCGAGGCGGCCTAAACACCGGAAGAGGCATGAAGTATGCATGCCTTCCACTAATGAAATCAAGCTAATTTTAAAAGCCAAGCCGACAAGCCAACCAAATGGATTGGCTTGACATGGGCATAGTTAAAAGCCCACAAAGAGATTACACCAGGGACGGAGTGCTTTGCGCTCGACCCTAAAAATGGTGCTAACTGCGATTGTTTTGTGACCACATACACCATCACAAAACAATCAGACATCACACTGGGACTCGCAATTAGGAAGTGACTCCCCTGCTTCATGGCGACTCGCAAACCCTTTTTGCGATTCGTTAAAGAGATTACAGAATTGCAAAATTGGCAGGGGCGGCTCCTCCGCTAAGGCGGAGGAGTGTCGCCCCACTGGTTTCTCCAAAAAGGAAAAATAAAATAAGATTAACATACATTACATTGTTATCATTTTATTTTTCCGTGTAGGGCGGGGTAGGGCTGGGCTGGAGGGAAGGGGCCCGAGGAGGGCTATGTGCACACAAAGTGTGCATATCTTTTTGGCCGGCCGCATTTGGCTGGCCAAAAGACATGCACACTTTGCATGTTCTCTACCCGGCTGTATAGCACAGCCCGGCACAGAACATGCCCAGGCTCCCTTTCAGAATCTGAGCAACAGAAGAGGACGGAAGGGAGATGAATGCATCTCCCCTCAAAGGTAAGTCTTTCTTTTTTTTAAACTTTTTTTTTTTTAAACTCCTCCATCCCTTTGAGCCCTGTCCTGCCCCTCCACCCCTGTTCAGTGCCAGCCACCACTCAAAATTGGGTTTGTGCATTGCAAAATGCAATTTCTTTTTGTTACAAACAGTCCAATTCTGCGAATCGGGCTGTTTGCGATGAGAAAAAAGCTTTGTACATTTGGCCCATGGTTACCTATATCAAAGTTGGACAAAACCCCTGAAATTTGTATAGTATAGTAAAAATGATATCTAAAGCTCAGTACCTAAAGAATTATAATGAACTCTCAACAAAATATTATACTTATAATTACAGAGATGAGGAGAGATGAAGGAATTAAGGAGCCATGAATCAGATAATAACTGGCACATCATCCAGAAATTATCAGATTTTTCCATTGCATTCACACATTTAAAATAAAAATGATCCATCAAAGTTTGATGCAAGAACATTTGCAGCACAAAAAAAGAGATCCACTCAACTCTGCTTCTTGTCCATAGCGGCATCCACAGGATTATCTTCCATTATCTACCAATGATTTTTTTATAATTGACTATTGCTATAAGGCTTTAATTAGGGATATGGGGGGTTATTACAACTTTGGAGGAGGTGTTAACCCATCCCAAAAGTGACGGTAAAGTGACGGATATACCACCAGCCGTATTACGAGTTCCATAGGATATAATGGACTCGTAATACGGCTGGTGGTATATCCGTCACTTTACCGTCACTTTTGGGACGGATTAACACCTCCTCCAAAGTTGTAATAACCCCCATAATAATCCTCAAAAATATCTGCCCAGTACCTCTGGGTAAGAACATACGTCACAACTTGGAACTCTGCACCTCTAGGAACAGCCTGTAGAAATGATATTCACTTTGAACAACTTAACCATATGAGACCAATAGTTTCCCCACATACATATGTTTGTTTAAACATAGTTTTAATTTTAATTAAATACTATGTAGTCTGTTACAACATTGAAGTACAAATTACAATGAAGTAGAATAACCAACATTCAGATTATTAAACATTAGGAGGCTTGACTTTATAGGCAATGAAAAACAAGATATTTTAAACTCAAATATCCTCTCTCCTAATGTTTTAAGTTTTATAAAAAAAAATATGTAAAAAGAAGAAATACTAGAGAAAGGTAGGGAGAAGGGACTTGGCCAGCAACTAACGGTATACCCAGGTTAGTTTTCTGTTTGGAAAACGAAGAATGAAGATGTTATTTTTGTATACAATTTGTGTGCCAATCATGTGAGTCTACAGATGCACAAAGTTTGAGTGGAAATGATTAATGATGGAGAAAGCTGGAGTGATCTTGGAGGTAACATGAATATAGTTTTGTAGTAAAGCTGATCTCCTTAGCTTCTCAATTTCCAGAACTGAAAGATCTTTCATGATCATCCATATGCCTTTCTGAAGACATATTATTCTTCAGTTTCAAACAGTGTTTACTTTGCTTAGGTGCCTTTCTCTTAAGACCTAAAACAAATTTGCTTATCTTTGCAAGCCTCCTCACTCGATGTCACACCTTTTCTGAGAGGTACATGTTGAAAGTAAAGAATTGGTTAATTTATGTCAATCTATGACTGGTACATAGCAAGAACTACAAAACCAATTTAAATTCAAGTGAAGTTGTCAATGAAGTGTCTGGATCAGAGGGTTTAACAGTTATGCCATCTGTGAGAAGTACAAGCTTCAATTCTAATATAGCAACTATTATTCTAGAATTGCATGCATCGTCTCATATCACTTTGGACCCCATGTCTAATGACAAAGCAAAAAAAGGGAAAATGGCCAGTACTACTTAATCTCTTTCATAATTCATTCATTAATTGATTTCATAAAGCATAATCATGTTTTCATGCATCAAATGTGTTACAAATGTTTTATTTGCATTTCTCTCATTTCATTCATTGAAGGGGCACTGGTGACCATCAAAGCTGTGTTAGCGCGTCTGACCTTAAAAAATATACTTACAATGGGACTCAAATAGGTCGATGAACCTTTTGACTCACCATTAAGATGTTCTTACCATAGCTCCAGTACATGCAAATCAATAATCAATAACTGATACACAATATCAATAATCACCAACAAATCAATAACAATAATAATCAATGGAGTCGGTAATTATCACACACCATGACCTTTCAATCATGAATAACCACACCATCTAGTAAAAGTTATAATATGTATTTCCTTACATTAACAATGCTAAGGTCATGCAGATCAATCTCAATATCAAATGAAACACATACAGAAACAGCACTGGCTGTCCAAAGCGGCGGAAGAAATGTAATCTAATCAAAGCTTGAACTACGACACATTCTAAGGTTATGGTGCAAATTAATAACAAAGTCAACTGCGTCAAAGTGATTATATACATTCAAATTCAGCAGAGAAACGAATCAAGCATTATTCATTATTAGCCTAATTACTTTAGTGAGGATCCTTAACTAACATCAGATTAGCATTAGCATGTTGGGCTTCATGCAAAATAATTTAGTAACACTAATGTGGAAAACTTTTAACTATGGCTCTATCAAAACAGTGCAGTTGGTACCTAGAAAGGAAAAGCAAATATGCATGATAGTCAACAGTCTAATTCATAATACCTGTCCTCAATGTGGATCAGCAAGCAGAGTCAGTCTTCGTCCTCAGGACATCAGTCGATCAGCAAGGCAATCAGAATTCAGCATTAAAGTTCAGAATACGCAAACTCTTTAAGGATAAAATTTAAGCACGTCTCTTGTCAAGACGCATAAGGAAATATTGACCTTTCGGCCAGCAAGAAATTGGCAATGAATCTGTCTTCTCTCAGTGCAGTGTCGTTAAACCAAAACTAGTAAAACTATTTCCCACATACCTATTGGTCAGTTAATCGCATGTTCACACATTGTCCAATAAAACTAAAATTCCAAATCTGTGAATTTTACCATTACTCCGTTCACATGTCATTGATTGGTTTGTCCTGCAATGTCCTCATCATCTGGCTTGTCAGGTAACAATATTGTTGCACCTTCTACTCCAGTCAGTATCTTCATTGTTCTTCTCCTGAGAAAGTCAGTCACACACATTACACACAAAATGTTACATTAGCAAGGACAGCATCTTCTAGCATTCGGTTCTCATGAGAAAAGACTTCAGCTATGAGCACATTTAAACAATGCAAAATGGAAATCACAGTTTAACACTCTAGGACAGCCATTTATTAAACGTTAAGAAATACAGCTTTGACATGAGGCCTGGCAACCAGGCCAAGACACTCGCTAAGTTAAGGCTTACAATTAATAAAACTAAGACATAATGCATAACCCTTAATATGACATATTGCTACATTAGTCAAACATATATTCAACCTTTCACAATATGAATCCTCTAGTAAGTACACTTTGTGAACAGTGGCGGCCACTCTTCATAATCACATTTTCAAATGCGTGCATTATTTTTCTACGTTATTATATTTTCTACATCAATCACTTATTCAGAATACATGAACACTCATTAATACTTTTTATTAAAACACCTGCGCTAGCAGCTTCATCATCCGTGTAGCACGAATATTTATTTTCAGAAACAGTATTAATTTACATCACATATTTTACATCACATATATCGAGTCAAGGAATGCACACTTGATTTGCCATTTTTCTTCTTAGGTACATTTTGTTAATATTTCCAATTTGAGACGGATAGTTTATTGGTGTGATTACCAGTTACCTCTGTCCAGAGCAATGACAACAGCAAATACATTCAAACGATGTCATGGATGCACTTGTGTATATCAAAGCAAAGCAAAGCAATCAACCTCATCTCACATGAGCAACAAGGCAAATGGGGTCTGAGGATTCATTTAGAAAGAGGCAGAGGGGCATAGGCCATTGACTGGAACATGTGTCATGTAGCACCAACTCGTACAAAATCCAAGACGGCTGCAACTACTGAAATCTCCTAAATAGAACTTGTTGACAAACTTTATGGCTTAAACTTATTAACCTTAGTTGACTCTAACCACTTAGGAGTCTAATGTCAATCACAGCTCTAATCTGCTGTGATTGACAGTAGGCTTATTATTGGATTTTTTGTTCCTCAACATGCCTAAGTAGCTGATAGGTATCTTTCATTCTACCTCTGCCACACAAGTTTAACATTGCTTGAATGTCGTAAGGTTAGCACTAATTAAATACCACTCTCAGGACAACTAGAAGCTGTTCCTTGTGAGCTCATCCACTCAAAGGGAGAGTATGAATTTTAAGTTGTCACCTCTATTGTAACTGTTTTGAAGCATATTCTGAAATGGTGTTGTGATTTCTGAGCTACAGTCTCTACTTATCATGCATTCAAGCAATCCAATGCAGCAAGCCACCTTGATGCGCTGCATGAAAAGGAAAGGGGAGGAATGCGCTGTATTTACAATTATATCGCGCATTTCCTGTCTTTTCCCAGGGCTGGCGCATTTTAGGCTGCCTAGCACCTAAGCAGGCACCCTTGTGTCATGTTGCAAGTGTACCTGCGTTGCAGGCAGGATTGTATTTGAGCAGGAAGAGGTGCCTTCCTGCACAAAAACAATCAGTAGAGGAAATAGCAAAGAGAAATAAATATGTATCCTCGTAGTCCCTCTGGTGGGGAGGTGGACAATTCTGATTTTTTCCCAGGGCTACCACTGTTGATAAATCTGTGAATGTGTCAGAGTCCATGGGAGAATGAGTTGGAGCACCCATTCTCTACCCAAGGAACTACTTCCTGATTTGGAGTAACTCAAGGCAGCGATTTGCGCTGCATTGCATTACTCTAGATTTATCAACCCACACAGGGCCATAAAAGATAGCCTTGCGTGGCTTGCTAAATTTAATTTAGGTTTTATTTCGCCCTTGCACCTCCTTGCGTGAACTAGCATCTTTGAAAACCAGCATGAGGGTGGCAAGCAAAGAGCTCACCTTAAAGTAGGCTAGTGTTGTGCCTTGGCTGCTGTATTGAATGTCAACAATTCTTGAGAATTCGAGGTTTGGAGCTCTGAAACTCCAGTATGTTTGAAGGGGTGTGGACTGCATGGCCTTGCTTTGTGCCAAGTTGATACAGTGTCAAAACACAGCATTTTAACATTTTATGATGCGTGTAGCAAATAAATCAAAATTACTGTTTTATTGGTGGGAAAATAATTTATATAGTACAAGGTAGTTTTTCTTGGCTTTCTCACTTTGATCCACCCCCCGTTGGCAGAATAGGAGGGAAGAATATAGGGCCTGCTTCCATTCTATGCCTACAAGAGAGGTATTTATCTCTTTGGTTCCTCTTTTAACACATGGTCCTGTTTGCTCAAGACCCAAAATTATTAGTATGACATAAATGTGTTTTTGCAAAAGGGTCCTGTAGAATTGCCTGGATTCATTCAATGATTCGTTCGTTGATTCATGTAGGCCAACTCCACTGCTCTCAATATTTTGACTATGATCAAAAAATATGCTTGATATTTCAGACACGCACCATTGCTCAGGACCGAAATACACTAGGGAACGACTACCTCTCTGGGAAAGTTTAATCCCTGGAATGAGGAAATAGAAACTTTGACTCTGGGTTTTAGAGTGGTCCACGCTGGGGCTACAGTGGACACAACTACGTGCTCTACATATCTTCAGTAGAAGTAGATGGCATAAGAAATAATGGGGCATATTTAGGAGCTCCTAGTGCCACCTTAGCGCTGCCATAGTGTCATTTTGTTTAAGATAAGGCGGCGCTAAAGTGGCTTTTGTGCAGCGCCATATTTACAAAGTAGAGCAATGCATGCATTGCCCCACTTTGTAACCCCTTACACCACATTATCCTTGTTCCAGGCATGATGTATGCAAGGGGGGCATTCCAGCAATAGGAGGCACGCATAAATGGTGCAGTGAAATTTAAAAGATTTGACTGTGCCAATTTTGGCACCATTTTTAACACCTGCTCAGAGCAGGTGTTAAAATGACGCTCCCAGTAACGTATAGGCCTCCTTGCACTTTTCTGCACTAGCGCCCGCCAAAAATTTGTATGCTTATGTGGCAAAGCACCACAATAGCGCCAAAAGTGTTGACGCTATTGTGCTAATGACCGCCATGGTGTGCCGTATTATAAATACGGCGCAAACATGGTGTTGTTAGGTGCCGGTAGGTGGGCACAAGAAGAGTGGTGCATCACAGATGATGCGCCACTTTTTCTTAAATATGGACCATTGTATAGTACACATCTGCTGCTATGCTCAAAGGGAGTACAGCAGGCTGCACAGATCCACAAGGATTGATTCCTCAGCAAGTGCAAGATTATAAAAGAGGGGTTCTTGGCAGCTGGTGCGCACATTTAGAGACCTGCAGAAGCAGACGCTATAGGGCCACAGAGCAGGGAAGCACTGCTTCCGGGTCCTTATCAGTACAGACCAAACCAAAGAGATGTAGTGACAACTTTCATATCTTGAATGGCTCCTGTTCCTACTCATTTTACCACCGACTCGGCGTCCACTAAGTTTTGTTATTTTGAGCTCTGTTCCTCGGTTTCCCATGCTAGTTCATATCATTGAATCTTCAGCGACTTCTAATATTATTTTACCTCCTGCATTTACTTATAAAGATTCTGAACACTGAGGTCACGTGACTGTGGTCTGATGACACCTGCAAAGCTGGTCACTACTTGGTGCTGGGGCGTATCCTGCATTTCCTGGGGTGCCTGCTGGCGCTCAGCATTTCCTACTCTCGGAAAAAACTGGTAGGATCGGATAATTGTGATCTGCACCGCTTCACGTTAAAGAGGAAACAATGCTCAGACGAAAACCAGGTACCTTTGTTACATACATAATTTATGCAATGATTCGGATGTGCCTCTAGGGATGGAAAACCACAGAATCTTTGTAACTTCTCTCTTTCCCTACCTTGCACCACATTTCCTCCTGACTGGACCCTCCAATGTAGTGTATATATAAATATGCCAAATCTGACATCTGGGGATGTCCGTTCAGGGGTATTATAGGATTGACCTCTGAATCTAATTCGCCTCAATGCTCAGTTGGACAGGTGCATTCATTATACTGACTTGTGTATTTGGCCAATGTTGCATTTTGTACAGGTATTTTTTCAATCGGAAGTTTCCTCACATTCAGCATCCACATGCAACAACACAGCTACCCCAGACTGGCATTTTATGGGGGGTGTCGCACCCTGGATTCCTACTACAGACAGATCAATTACTCAAAGCAGGAATGGTCAGCCTGCTGTTTACAGTCTAACACCATGAAGGATGTGGCAACCGTAGTTTATGTTACGTATATGACAAACGATCCTAAAAACATTATTGCTGCATGTTGTCACCTTAGTTATCGTACCTCGAATTTCCTGTTGTTGTGTATGTTCATAGATTTCTATCATGGGACACCGATCCTGTTTGATTGTTGTTTTGTTTAGTTGACTGTTCCCGTATAGGCACAAATTACATCTTTGTCACTGGTTGTACACATTGCTTTATATTTATGTTTGTCCATCCGTCTACTACCGCACAGATAGTGTGAGGCCCTTTCTACGTGTTCTCTACTCATTCTTAGAACAAAATGGGGCTCGACTGTCATCCTTTCCTGACGTCTCCTACTTGGTGTGCCTTCTGAGAGGTACAGGTGGTGGTTCACATTTAAGCATGACACATATCTGGTCCACCACTAACCTTGTCCTATACTGCTAGGGTTGTACATGTGCTTCCTTGATTGGGATAGTCGTCTGGATTTACATAATGATCTCAAATGACCTTTGTCGCATATGGCTGGCTTCATGTGATTTTGGTGTGCTTGACCTTTGGGGTGTACACTTATCAAAGAGGCAGCTCTCACTGAGATTCCACTGTAAAGGATCTTTAAGTACACAATTAAGACTCGTGTGTTTCAAAGTCTTGTTTACATTACTGATAGTTTCCCATGCAGAGCACATTCAGAAAGGGCTTTACCTTTCAGTTACGATGAATGATTGTGTAGTGAAGTAGCAAGATCTATCAACTGTACTTGGCAAAGTTAGAAAAGAGGAGGCTGCACTGAACCGCTCACTGAAAGGGAGTCTAAGAATTTCAGTTCCAAACAGGTGAAATAGTTGAAGAAGATTTATTGTACAACAGCGCAGCACTTCTTCCTCATCTCCCAGAATGCGCCACAACATTCCCTAGAATTGACCATCCTTTCCATTCTACATTCCATCTTTAGGTTCCATAAAGGAGACCTACACCAGCTCAATAACAAAATACAACAGGGAGCAAATCAGTTAGCAGGATAAACAAGGGGGGTCTGCGTTCTAAAGTGATGAACAGACTCTGAGAATTTTGGTAGAGCTTTAGTAGTGTGACAGACCCTTCAGGCAAGAAGGTGAAATTAACCTGGTGCCTGGAATTCTGCAGTCAGGTCCTGTCTCACTTCTAAATCAGGTGTTATGTATGATCTTCCTTGTGAAGATATGTGCCAATAGGTTTATCTCTTCCTCACTATGTTCGATTAGTTTACCCATTTGGTCCACCTCTTTCTGGCCCCCTGACAGTCCTCTTTTTCAACAACCAGTAGACAAATTGCACAGAGAGCAGCCATTTTGGAAGTGTAGCTATTGACTGAAACCGGAGTGTATTTATTTCATGACTCTGAAATTGTGCCCAAAGTTTGCATTTCTTGGCCATTATATTAACCCCTACGCTGCCAGACCTTTTCAACTCCTGTGCCGAGCCTTTTTTTGGCTGTTTGGGGCAGTTCGCACTTAGGCCCTCATAACTTTTTGTTCACGTAAGCTACCCGCGCCAAATATGCGTCCTTTTTTTCCAACATCCTAGGGATTCTAGAGGTACCCAGACTTTGTGGGTTCCCCTGAAGGAAACCAAGAAATTAGCCAAAATACAGTGAAAATATTTGTTTTTTTTAAAAAAAATGGGAAAAAAGGGCTGCAGAAGGCGGTTTGTGGTTTTTTCCCTAAAAATGGCATCAACAAAGGGTTTGCGGTGGCAAGATCACCATCTTCCCAGATTTCAGGAACAGGCAGACTTGAATTAGGAAACCCAATTTTTCAATACAATTTTGACATTTTACTGGGACATACCCCATTTTTACAATTTTTTGTGCTTTCAGCCTCCTTCCAGTTAGTGACCGAAATGGGTGAGAAACCAATGCTGGATCCCAGAAAGCTAAACATTTCTGAAAAGCAGAAAAAAATCTGAATTCAGCAAGGGGTCATTTGTGTAGATCCTACAAGTGTTTCCTACAGAAAATAACAGCTGAAATAAAAACAAATATTGAAATAGAGGTGAAAAAACCAGCCATTTGTCTCCACGTTATACTCTGTAACTTTTTCCTGCGATGTCAGATTTTTTAAAGCAATTGACCGTTACGTCCGCTGGACTCTTCTGGTTGCGGGGATATATAGGTTGTCAAGAACCCTAGGCACCCAGAGCCAATAAATGAGCTGCACCTTGCAATGGGTTTTTATTCTATACCGGGTATACAGCAATTCATTTCTGAAATATAAAAAGTGAAAAATAGGTATCAAGAAAACCTTTGTATTTCCAAAATGGCCACAAGATAAGGTGTTGAGAAGCAGTGGTTATTTGCACATCTCTGAAATCCGGGGTGCCCATACTAGCATGTGAATTACAGGGCATTTCTCAAATAGACGTCTTTTTTACACACTGTCTTACATTTGGAAGGAAAAAATGTAGAGAAAGACAAGGGGCAATAACACTTGTTTTGCTATTGTGTGTTCCCCCATGACTCCCGATAAAAATGGTACCTCACTTGCGTGGATAGGCCGAGCACCCGCGACAGGAAATGCCCCAAAACACAACGTGGACACATCACATTTTCACAAAGAAAACAGAGCTGTTTTTTGCAAAGTGCCTAGCTGTGGATTTTGGCCTCTAGCTCAGCCGGCACCTGGGGAATCCAAGATGGGGTGACTTGTGGGGCTCTGACCAGGTTCTGTTACCCAGAATCCTTTACAAACCTCAACATTTGGCCAAAAAACACTTTTTCCTCTCATTTCGGTGACAGAAAGTTATGGAATTAGAGAGGAGCCACAAATTTCCTTCCATCCAGCGTTTCCCCAAGTCTCCCGCTAAAATTGGTGCCTCACTTTTGTGGGTGGGCCTACTGCCCGCAAAAGGAAATGCCCCAAAACACTATCTGGACACATCAAAATTATCAAATACAAAACTACCTGTTTTTGCAGGGGGGCACCTGCATTTTTGGTCCTGGGCTCAGCAGCCTTCCAGGGAAACCTACCAAACCCAGACATTTCTGTAAACTAGACATCCGAGGGAGTTCAGTGAGGTGTGACTTGCGTGGATCCCCCAATGTTTTCCTACCCAGAATCCTCAGCAAACCTCACATTTAGCTAAAAAATCACATTTTTCCCACATTTCTTTGTGGGATCACCGCACTGGGACACATTTCATACCACCCAATGTTCCCTCAGTCTCCCGGTAAAAATGATACCTCATTTGTGTAGGTGGGCCAAGTGCTTGTGAAAGGGAAGAGCCAAAAATATGTTGATATTGAGGGGGAGCAAAGGGGGTCCAAAAGGGCAGTTTGGCTGACAAGTGCAGCAGAAATGTTATCGGTATAAATGAGACAATGCTGGGTGGTAGGAATTTTGTGGATTCCTGCAGATTCCGGAAGGTTCCATCACAAAAACGTGGGAAAAATGTGTGATTTCCAGCAAAGTTGGAGGTTTGCAGGGGATTGTGGGTACAAAAATGGTGCGGGGTGCATGTGAAACACACCACCCTGGAATCACCCAGATGTTTAGTTTTCAGATGTGTCTAGGTCTTGTGGATTTTTCTACATGGCAGCGTCCCAAAGTCCATAAAGTGCAACTCTCACCATTCCAAGTGGGACGATTTTGAGAGTAAGCCAAGCTCTCATGGCCCAAAAGTAAAACTAAAACCCAAAATATTCAAATGTCTTCTTGCTTGCTGTGGGATAAGATGTTTTAGCGTGCGGGGGAGAGCTGAAAGACTGTTACCCCCTTCAGTTGAGGTTGGGGCGTAACCAGGCCCATACTGGTTGGTAGCCACCACCCCAATATTTTTTGTTTTTTTAAATTCCCTGGCATCTAGTAGACTTTCTGCCCCCCAGGGTGTGGATCAGGGGTAATTGCCCCTTCTGCCCACTGGTGGGCAGAACAACTTTGGCCCCATTTATTTAGGGTGGGGGTATGGCCTTTTAAAAAAAAAAAAAAACTTCCCTGGCCTCTGGTGGGCTTTCTGCCCCCCTTGGGGGCAGATGGGCCTTCCAAAAATAGACCCATCTGCCCCCAATGGGGGGCAGATATGGCCAACAGTAATGTGCCCCCATGGGGAGCGACCCTTACCCAAGGGGCTGCCCCCCTAAAGAAAACACACGCATACACACACTCCAATCCCTGATGCCTAAGTGGTTTCTGCCCCCATGGGGGCAGATTGGCCTAACAAAAATCGGCCGATCTGCCCCCAAGGGGGGCAGAAATGGTCTAAATATAATTTCCCCCCAGGGGAGCAACCCTTGTCTAAGGGGTCGCTCTCCACCTCTAAAAAACAAAACAAAACAAAACAAAAAAAAAATCCCAAAAAAATGTATCCCTGGCGCCTAGAGGCTTCTGCCTACCCTGGGAGCAGATCGGCCTAATAACAATAGGCCGATCTGCCCTCGGGGGGGGCAGAAATGGCCTAAAATATATTTGCCACCCTACCCCCCCCCCGTCCCCTGGGGAGCGAACCTTGCCTACGGGGTCGCTCCCCTTGCGTGACATTGGCACAAAAAAAACGATCCCCGCTGCCTAGTGGTTTCTGCCCTCCTTGGGGGCAGATTGACCTAAAATTGGCCAATCTGCCCCCAAGGGGGCAGAAATGGCCTAAGTACAATTTGCCCCTTCAGGGGAGCGACTCTTGCCTAAGGGGTCGCTCCCCATCTGTAAAACAACAACAACAACAAAAAACCCCGGTGCCTAGTGGTTTCTGCCCCCCTTGGGGCAGATCGGCCTAATTAAAATGGCTGATCTGCCCCCCAGGGGGGCAGAAATGACCTAAAATAAATTTGCCCCCCAGGGGAACGACCCTTGCCTAAGGGATCGCTCCCCTTGCGTGAAATTCACGAAGAAAAAAAACAAAACTCCCTGGTGTCTAGTGGTTTCTGTCCCCCTTGGGGGCAGATTGTCCTCATAAAAATAGGCCAATCTGCCCCCAACGGGGGCAGAAATGGACTAAATATAATTTGCCCCCTAGGGGAGCGACCCTTGCCTAAGGGGTCGCTCCCCAACTCAAAAAAAAAAAAAAAAAAAACAACAACAAAAAATTATCCCTGGTGCATAGAGGTTTCCACCTAATAATAGTCTGATCTGCCCCCGGGGGGGCAGAAAAGGCTTGGAAGAAAATACCCCCATGGGGAGTGACCCTTGCCAAAGGGGTCGCTCCCTTTATGCCAAGTTCCTATACTGAATAAATCCCTGGTGTCTAGTGGGCATTTCAAAAGCCGTATTGCTTTAGCGCTCTCGCGCTCCCTCTGGGCTCTGTGCCCAGGACGTAATGGTTACGTCCTGGGCACACGAGCACTGTGCCACAGGATGTAACCATTACGTCCTGGGCACAGAAGGGGTTAACATTTGCTTTAGTCCAGTCACATAGTGACCCCTGTAATTTCAGTTCCAGGCTTGGCCTTTCTATGTAGCATTGTGCAGTCTAGGATAGTGGAGTGTTTTTTCCCTGCTGCCCTGCTTGTGTGCTCTAGAACTTTCTGCAGGAGCCTCAATGAACAGCAGCGAATGTATAGCTATATCTGCCGTTCATCAGTGTTTCGTATGTACTTAGACATAACTATTTTTTTATAAGAAATATATATTTGCAGCATCACTTTTGCAATAATCTGATGAATAAACAAGCACATAATATCTGAAGACGACCAAAGAGATAATTTGAATTCTATCGTCTTCATCAATCCAGTTTAGTAAATGTAAAATTCACATTATAGTTAATTTCCTTCAAGCAAAACCATCAAATAGCACTTTTCCTGTCAGTCTGATGATGGATTGCTAAAAACCACTGGAGCTGACTTGAACTTGCAAGTGTGTTGCACTCGATCCCGACTTGAAGCGGCAAATTCCATAGCTTGTGCCAAAAACCATGTGCAGTACGCGCAGCCGCTGCATAACTCAAGGGGAGAGATGGGAGGGAGACAGAGACAAGGTTAAAAAATAAATAAATAAAAAGCACTTACCTTGCCTCCGTCCCTTTTGCCTTCTGCCGCCTCACGCTTCTCTTCTTCTGGTGTCCCACGCTCCTCTTCTTCTGGTGCCCCACACTCCTCTTCTTCCTCTGGTGTCCCTGCATTCACTGCTGGGACACCAGCACAGGCTCCCCAGCAATCCTTGCGCTGCTTTCATGCAAAACCTAGCATGAAAACAGCGCTAGGATTGGACTGAGCAGCAGTGCTGCCGCACAGACACAGCCCTAGGGCCTGTGCAGTTTCCAGTTGTTAAACACAGCCAGGTTGGAGAAACCTAAGTACGCATGTGTGTTTGGCCAGATGGTCGGCCAAACACACATGCACACTTAGGTGCATTCTCCCCTCCTACCTCCTCCCACTGCCCATGGCCCAGCCCTTCCCTGCACTGCTGGCTGAGTCAGAAGCAGAAAAATAAAATGATAATAAACCATCGTTTTATTTTTCTGCTTCTGGCTCAGCCAGTGGGATGAAAATGCTTTGCCATAGCGAAGATGTTGCCACTGATGCAAAGCCACCTTTTGTAACCCTGTTTTTAGAGTTCTGCAAAACAATAGATGGATCTGTTGTGCAAGACTTTATCCACCAAAGTGTAAAAAACTTTTAAAAAAATAATCAGGAGAATGTATTTCTCCCACTGACTTCTATTGTAATAGAGGCAATTTCCGGGAGGAGACAGACAAAATAAAGCTAAAAATCGGGAGTCTCCCCGGTCTATTGTAATGGATGCCAGACAACTCACCTCTACAGATCTGCTCCACTGGAGGACACTTCATCCGGAAGTATCTGTGTGTGAAAAAGAAAACGCAGTGAATTAGGTGCTCTAGAAGGACTCAACTCTGGGGCGCAATGAATGAGAGGTACTTCTGGGGTCGTATCTTTATTGCATGTCCCTCACTTACCTCATAGCCTGTGTTTCTGCTTCTGTAACCTGAAATCGGCGCACTGGCTAAAGCATTCAGTCATTTGTATGACTCCACACCCTGTGAAAATAGGACAAAACCCTTTTCCGTTGCCCTTGTGCTAACTGTCCACCCCTGCCATAGAGTTCATTGTAGGGGCTGCTCCATAAATTGAAGCCTCTTCTGAAATACCAGGTCCCATATTTATACTTTTTTAGTGCCACATTTGCGCCGCTTGTTAACACAAAAGCGGTGCAAACTTCCGAAATACAATTGTATTTTGTAAGTTGGCGCCACTTTTGCGTAAAAAAATGACGCAAATGCAGCGCTAAAAAAGTATAAATATGAGCCCAAATTTTCCTGGGATTGCAAAATGTATGTAAAAGCCTACTGTGCTGTCAGTGCGTTTTTTTTCAAATCAACCTTCCTGCCCTTGACCAATGACCAATATACAAAAAATGCATGCATAAGAAGTAAGCATTAAGTCCCACCATTGTAATCATAAGTTCATGATGCATAGTTTTACATATTCATTCTGAGTTGAATTTGAGCCAGTATTTGTATGTGGGGGTGCCCTGGCATTCATTTTTGGGGAGCAGCAATTATTTATGCTCAAAGGATTTCGATCCAGAGTATGAAAGGGATAAAAAAAACAAAAGGGAAAAGAAGGAGAAAGATAGAGACAGGAAAACAGTGACAAAGGGAGAAAGTAGACATGAAAAAGAACCTGCAAGAGTGAGATAAAGGGTCAGAAAGTCTCTGGTAGTGGATGAATGAGACATCTTGTAGAATCAACACTATCCAGTCTTTGATAGTGCCAACTGTGGACTTCTGAGCAGAATTTAAGTCACAACACAACCTTTTACAAGTTAAGCTCTGGACACCAGCCCTTTGTATTTAAGCACCTCAAACTTACTAAGGTACACTGAGAGCTCTCACAAGAATCAACTGGCTGACTCTCGAACTGAGAACGTTGATAACTGCGTTTGTGCTGATAGTTAGCTCATGACTCCCCAAATGACGTGTGGTTTCTTGTAGCGTATGCCAATGAGTCCCAGAAATATGGTAGGCAGATATAGAAATGTCCCATAGGAAAGGCAAATGTTGTAATTCGGTGACAGGGAGTTCCAGAAGTCCAGTGCCGGATAGGCCCCTCTTGCTCCAGGCAGCCCTCACTTGACAGGTAAAACTTTCACTCAACATTCCAGGTTCGCAACACAGACCGCTGGCACACTAGTCAGGAACATAGACAGGAAGGTGTGCTCTACACCACTAGAGGGACACAGTTCATGGAGAAAGGTGAGTAACAAGTAACATTGGTGTAACATAGCCCCCACAGCAAATGCAGGGGTCCTCGAGCTGCGGGGGGCCCTCTCAGCACAGTACCCTGAGAGCTCCTCACAGAGGTCGGAGGGGTTGCCCCTCCATGTGCTTTGCAGGGGGGGCTCCATCAAGTTTTGTTAAGCCACTGGCAAAAGGGACCCACAAGAATCACAAAGTAGCTGAGTACAATAGGCTGATT
The DNA here is from genome assembly GCF_031143425.1 of Pleurodeles waltl. Taxonomy (NCBI): domain Eukaryota; kingdom Metazoa; phylum Chordata; class Amphibia; order Caudata; family Salamandridae; genus Pleurodeles; species Pleurodeles waltl. Next base: position 1,407,842,833 of record NC_090447.1, on the reverse strand, counting down.
TGTTTGGTTGAGGAATCCCCACAGGCAACTAAGGTGTGGGATCCAGGTAGCTTTCTGACCTGACAATCTAATTCCAACTCCAAAGGGATTGCTCTGCCACTGGGCCTGGCCATGTGAGGCAACATGGGACATAGAGGTGGGAGTACTATTCAGTGACCTGCCAAGGTGATGGGTAGAATAGTGCATCTACCTATCAGTCCCGGGCACCCTAAGAAAGCCTTTGCATGCCACCAGTCCAGCAAGTGCAGGAGTTCCCATTCCAACTGGGAGATTCCTTTATCTTATGGGGGACCTGCTGCATAAGGTAATCAAGGATTAATCTTGCTAACCATGAAGATAAGATAATCTGCCATCATGTTTCTACACTTTTTCGATATTTTAATTTAGTTTCCTGGTTTAACAGAATGCTTCCATTCTCCACGAAAACCACAAAAATAACTAAATCCAACCCACTGCCCACCCTACCCTAAGTTAAGGGAAACTTTAACGTGCTAAGTGTATCAGAGGAGAGCTTGTCAAAGTTTAACAGCACCCAGACAGACATAGAGGACAACAGTCCTCTCCGTAGAGAGGGCCCACCACATGTAGGACCAATTTATTGTAAAGGCCACTGGAACTACGTGGCAATGGATGCCCACATTATGCAGCAAGGTTGGCTAGATTGGGCAGCAAGAAAAGACAAATTAGGATCCCCAGGCCCATTATGTGGCATAGTCAGTGTAATTATTGTCTTAATGTTTGATATTTTAGCACAGTATGGTTAAAGATGGAAGGATCCGAAGGATTTAGAAAATTCATAGTTGTCTGGATCCAGAAGATCCAAATCAAACTGTACTCCCCCAACAATGAGTTGCCTTGTGTAGTGCTGCAGAAACGCCATTTCATTAAATCAGCCCGCGTTGCTTACAGATTAAAACAGTATGTGCAGTTCAGTTTAGCCTCAGTTAATCAGCCTATCCCAGCTATGTTTTCAAATGTGTTCTCGGTCTGAGTTTACCCCTAACATCACATGATATAGGCTCTTGAGGCACATTTTCTCTTAAAGAAATAGTCATACAGGACAGCATTGTGCACAGGTGCCACATGTTTAGGATTCTTTTAAACTTTTTTAAAGTAGTTGCTGCTTTGAGAACAATGTCAATGATGGAAACATTAACTTGCATGAATAGTAAAACACGTTCTTGACAAAGAGATACTTGTTCTTTCCAACAAGTGTGAATTACCTTCCATGGTGGAAATTGTTGTTGCCCACCATGGATAGAAGAGTCCCCACCCCAAGTCAGCCATCTAAACATTCTCTCTGCACGGTTTCCTCACCTTTCATTATACGTACTATACCCCAACAGAGTACCTTGCCTTAGCGTGGCCTCTAGCTGCAAAGAGTAGGTGTTGAATATTACCAAAATCAGTAGTATTCGTTTTATGGACCTCAAAAGAAAGACTGAATTGATACACCAAGGTCTGGACCAGTGACATTCAGATAGCAAATACGTTTTTCTCATGAATGCATGTACTCTGTACTATCAAAGCTCTTTACGTACCTTTGTATACCAATCCAGAGCTGAAAGGAGCTCATTCTGGAGCTCATTTACAAGCCCCTTTAGCTGCCATAGTGCCATTTTTTGTGATGCTATTGCGACGAAGAGCAGTCCCCCATCCTGCCCCGCATTTAAAAACTGGTGCAATGGTACCATTCCACCAGTTGGTAAACCTTTGCACTACATTATACGTGCGCCTGCCAGGTATAATGTATGCAGCGGAGGCGTTCCCCCGCTAGGAGGACCGCAAAAAGGTGCAGTGAAAGCTGCAAGATTTCACTGCTTCATTCTGGTGTCATTTTTTAATGCCTACTCAGGGCAGGCGTTAAAGTGACGCTGGGCTTTGTTCTATGGGACTCCCTGAGCTTTGCTGGAGTAATATCAAAACTTTGGACACTAGTCCAGCAAAGCGCCACAACTGCTTCAGAAATTCTGACGCATCTGTGCTAACGTGTGCCACAGTGCGCTGTGTTGTAAATACAGCTCTACCATAGCGTCACTGGAGGGGGGGACAAGATGGCGCAAGCAAACTAGTGCATTGTGATTGATGTGCCAGTTTGTTGTAAATGAGACTCTTAGTTTTTCAGTGTCAGGTTTAGTATTGTCACCATATACAGCATTTTAAATAAATTCTAATCAATTTAAGCTAGAAACACTTTGAGTTAACATCTTCAAATTATGCAGCAGATGGTTGACTATGTGGCGAATACAATACATTTGTATTTAGCACATGTGAAAAATCAAAGTTAGAGAGGTCCGAGGACAATCAAAAGCTACTGGGCCACAATCGTGTCGATGACTGCCTACATTGTGGGAGTACTCTTTTTAGCACTTGAGTCTCAGACATCCTAAGCTGACTCAAGCTGGTGAAGTGGGGCTATTGTGCCAGAATACTGAGTTTTCAATATTGTGCGGCACAAGCATCATAGCAAAAAAAAAATCTATGGGAAGATGTCGACATGGTAAGTATAAGTACAGATTAACGTATTATGTTCACAAATAAATTCTGTGACATTTTTATACCTTAAAGATACGCAGATGTGAAGGAAAGAATTGTAAATATATTCTAGCAGTACATACTTACCGCCTCAATATTTTGGTTGTCAATTTGCTTGCTACAATAGTTTTGCAGCACGATGTTTCTGTAGTCAATACCATCACATACAGCTCCCATATGTTGGAAATTCAGGACACAGCAACGCACAAAATAAAATTCAATAAATATTTGCCCAGTCAGTGCTTTTTCTTTAAAGATGGAAAGTACTTAATACACACATAACTAAATAAGACACACACCGTTACAAATACTTACAAGATTGCAAGTGGATTTAGAATTTGGAAAACCTCCTGAAGGGCCCTCAAAGAATAGCCATTCTGCATATCAAGTGCCCCAAATAAAAGTCATAGTGGGCAACCAACTCCCAAAATTCAGTCTGTTTCTAATATAAACTTTCCCGTACCAGCAGGCCCTGCGCTTCAAAATGCCTCTACCTTTATTAAAAATATGCCTGCTCGCTTTGTTGTGGTATTCCACAAGCAAAACATCAGGACCATAGGCTTTGTCAATACATGCTGCAGTAATAAACAGACGCCTAGCGGGTTTCTCAATACATGAAGAGTATGGGGGTCATTCCGATATTGGCGGGCGGAAACCGCCATTTGGCCGCTCCGCTGTTAGGGGGCCCCTGCACTGCCCATGCCAGTGGCATGGGCAGTGCAGGGGTCCCCAGGGGCCCCACAACACCCGTTCCCACCATCCTGTTTCTGGCGGTGAAAACCACCAGAAACAGGCTGGCGGGAAGGGGGTCGGAATCCCCATGGCGGCGCTGCTTGGATTCTCCCAGGCGGGGCTAATCCGGCGGGAAACCGCCGGACCCGGCTGGGCGACCGCGGCTTTACAGCCGCAGTCGGAATTCCACATGAAGCACCGCCAGCCTGTTGGCGGTGCTTCCGTGGACAGCCACCCTGGCGGTCATAGGGTTGGAATGAGGCCCTATGTGTTTTGCACCATACATAAACCAAACCTACAGGCTTTAACCTGGACTTTACACACATAAAAAGGGCTAACGACTTTAACATTAACCTTTCTTTATCTACCTGGGCTTCAGAGCAGCCACTAATGTTCCTCAGAGCACTAGCGGTCATGTTCACATTACTTTTCCACAGTGGCCCCAGACTTCTTGGTGTGGTTGTATTGCTATTCTTGGGCATCCACTTTTCCCTCCTGATAAGATTACTCTTGGAAGATTTTTCTCTGCCCACACTGCCGTTCCTAGGCAGCCCTGCCAAGTTTGGCTGCCTTCAGGGTGCCCTGGCCCCTCCTGGGCACCTTATTGAAAATATGCAATTTAATTTTCTCCCTGCGCCAGACTTTACGGTGCGCGCTGACGCTCTTACAGGAGTCTCACTCTAGTCTGTTATTTTCTTTGATGCAGCCCTGGCCGGCTTCCTCGGTCTTGCATGGCACTCTTCCACCATTGTTGGGGTGGCCTTCCACCCGCCTGCCTGCTAGCGTCTTCTTGGAGAGGAGGGGAGAGACAGTGAGCACCGGCAGCGCTAGTAATGCCCTCAGGACCTCCCACTACACAAGCCCGGCCACCTGCACTGGAGGCAGGGAGATTTCTTCATTGGTCCCAGCGAGTCATGGGACCAACACAGGGCTCTCCCACCTCTGCTAGAGGAGCGATTATACAGGGCTCTCCCAGGAGTGATTACACAAGGCTCTCCCACCTCTGCTAGAGGAGCGATTACACAGGGCTCTCCCAGGAGTGATTACACAAGGCTCTCCCACCTCTGCTAGAGGAGCGATTACACAGGGCTCTCCCAGGAGTGATTACACAAGGCTCTCCCACCTCTGCTAGAGGAGCGATTACACAGGGCTCTCCCAGGAGTGATTACACAAGGCTCTCCCACCTCTGCTAGAGGAGCGATTACACAGGGTTCTCCGAGGAGCGATTACACAGGGCTCTCCAACCTATGCTAGAGGAGCGATTACACAGGGCTCTCTCACCATTTCTAGAGGAGTGATTTCAAATAGCACACACTCGTGCCCTGGATTGAGCACAAAAGTGTTCGCTGGTCAGGAGCTAGCAATTGCACTTTGAATTTCTTTCTTGGTGAGCACACAAGTTTACAGATATCTTGGATCCTGCTAGATCTCTACTAATGTGTTTTTCACTTTTTGGGGCCTGGTGGTGTGTTCAGCCACCAGGGACACTTTCCAGGGCATTTGGAAGTCTTGGTGAATTCCGGAAGCCACTCCAAAAACAGCCTATGGTACTACTCAGGGGCAGCTTATCCGTTAGGGTGGAGGAGCGTCGCTCCCCCGCCAGCAGCAGCAGCTGCAAAACCATTAAAAGAAAACGGTATTAAACTTTGTATATTATCGTTTTCTTTTAAAGAGGTGGGGCCACGGGAGTGACGAGCAGTGAGGGGAAGTGCACAGCCGTCTCGGGCCAGCCAAACGTGCATGCGCAGGAGTCTCTCTCCAGCCCAGCAACACAGTTGTCAGGCTGGAGAGAGCTGGCAGAGGCTCCCAGTCTGCCTGAGAGCACCCTCGCTGGGCGCTCCCAGCCTGCCATGTGACCAATCCTGACGGTGCTCTGAACAGCGTCAGGATTGGCCACAGGGCGGGCTGGGAGCATGTGCCTGCCTACGGCAGAGAAGCGGCGCAGCAGTGGAGAAGGTGTTTTTTCTTTTATTTAATAAATGTAATGCTTATTTACCCCCTTCCCCTCGCATGCCGCCCTGCTCCTTCCGCACTCCATGAGCCGCTCCTGGTACTACTGCTTTTCCCTCTTTAATGGCAGCTTAGTCTATAAAGCCCAGAGGGTTTCCTTGTCTGGAGTCTTCCGTACGGCAGCCATGAAGGTCCTCCACAGCAGACTCTACTTAACTGAACTTTCAACCAACTAGATTTTCTGTCACTTGCTGGATGACTGAACACAACAATAGTCTGAGTGCCCACTCATAGTACAAACACAAGACCATTCAAATATAAGTCCAAGACATTCCATCCTTCAAAGACCAGCAAGTCTGATCTCTACTCTTCCTGAGAGGAAATCAGTCCTGGGGAAAGTACATCCCGTCCAGAGTACAATCCAGGAGGCAGATTTACTAAGTTTATATGCAATGCAGGGCAGGCAACATAGTTGTTGTGCTGTGTTGCGTGAAGCAGAGAGAGCAAAAATGTGCCACATCTACTAAGATATGGAGTACTTTTGATCCCTCCTTGCACTTGCACATTTTGTGCTGCCTAGCATCAATACAAGCACCCCTGAAAATGCTGCAAGGGTGCCTGCATTAGGAGAAGAGATGTTTTTGTGCAGGAATGGGTAGCTTCCTGCAAAAAATAATCCATAAATGCATTTTCCTTTTTCTATGTGTGATGCGGAATGCATCACACAAAGAAAAATAAACTAACGAGGAGAAATAAATATATTTCTTCTCGTTATGCCTGGGTATGGGAGGCGCACCATTTTGGTGCAATCCCAGGTTTACGGACCTTAGTAAATCTGGGATTGCTTCAAATTTATGGGTGGATACATGGGAATGCCCGTGCTGTACCCTGCAACATCTCCCCAATTAAATTAACACAAGGCAGCGGTATGCACTGCCCTGCATTACTTTGTATTTACTAAACCATGAAAGGACTTGCAAACTGGATTTACGTGGCTTAGTAAATGTTAAAAAAAGATTTTGCTTGCAGGCTGCGCCATAAAGTTAATGCAACAAAGATGTGAAACCTTGGTATCTATGCCTCTAGTGGTCTCCAAACTCCTGACAAGGGTGTTTTATTTGGCCTTCTCGTTCTTGCTGGGTTTTTCTCAACTCTCTGGGCATGTCCAGGGTTTTGAAAGAGGAAGCTTTCAATGATATTTGGGGCATCGAGCCAACTTTGTGATGACACATCATCTCTCCAGCCCTGTGCGTCACGAGCAGGCGTCTGTCGAAAGTTAATGGTAAGCTTTTGCTGCTTTCTGGGAGGGATTAATAAATGAAAAGAAAATAATTTATAAAGTACACCTAATACCCTGAGACTTATTTGGCCCTGCCAGTCTATCATGTAAGAGAACAAACAGGAAAGTTAAAAGTTTAAAAGGTATTTTTTTCCTTTTAACCTAAACAAGAGATGGTTTTCTAGGAACTGGATATCAAGAGATACTGAATTTCAGAATTTGGCAGTGAGATGAGAAAAAGATCTTCCTTCCCATTGACTACGATTAACTCTGTGGAAAATCACAGACCTAGAAGCTGATCTCAGAGGTCTTTGTAGGTTATACCAGTGAAATGTAGGCATAAGGAATTCAAGACTACTTTTGTAAAGGGCTTTGTGTTCCAGGAACAGCACCTTAAACGGTAGCCAATGCAGCTTGTTCAGTTCCTTCGAAACTGATTGATGGCTCTGTATTGTCAGTTATAAGGCAGGCTGTGGCATTTTGGACTACCTAAAGTCTATCACAGAATATTTGGTAGATTCCCAAATAGGGTGCATTGCAGTAGTCAATGTGGGACGGTATTAGTGCAGTGACTACTATTTTGCTGGGGCTATAGGAACAGAAGGAAAAGTTTTTCTGAGAATTCTGATGTTGAAACAAGATGCTGTGACTTACTTGGCTCACAAAGGCTATGGTTAAGGTGTCATTGAAAAGTACTCCCAGATTTCTGGTGGATTTAACTGAGGATGGCAAAGTACAAAACTCTGTCAGCCACTAGAAACTGGACCAGATTTATGGTTGATTTGCAAAAAGAAGGACCTTCTGCTTTTCCACATTCATCTTAAGATAGATAATTCGCATCCAGTTGCCAATTTCTTGCATACAATCATAGTTATACTAACAATAACCTGGGTATCATCCGCATAGGAAAAAGACCGAGAGTCCAAAAGACCTAATCAGAGAGACTAAAGAAGAAACATAAAGGTTAAAAAGTGTAAGGCAGAGTGATGAGCTTTTGGGATCCCCACAAGGCAGGGTAAAAGGGTTAGAAATTAATTGATTGCAGCGGTCGGTCTATGACCTATCTGACTCAAGAGTGCATCAACCGAAGCACCTTATTCTTAATTCCTAGATGAGCAAGACAGACCACTAGCATGGAGTGGCTGATAGTATCAAATGCCACAGAGAGAATTAATACATTTACAAGGGCAGTCCCTCCTCGGTCAACTATGACTCTATTATTAGCAGCTGAAGATACTGGTGTCGACTACATGCTGTGACCTCTTTTGAAACCTCATTGAGGAGAGTCTAATAGTCATAGTGGCTGGCTGTAGATTATGCATGCAGTGCCCACTCCAGGATCTTAGTGCATAGTGTTAATAAAGAGATAGGCCAATATTTTTTTTAGTCTTTTGGGATTTGCTGAAGATTTTTTAATGAGGGCGATCACTGAGGTTTCCCTCCAAGTGCCAAGGAAGTTACCAGAATTGATTACCTGATTACATATCACTTTGAGATGTTTGGCTATAGTGTTGGGCACCAGCTGGAGAGTGTGAGGAGGACAAGGATCTGTTGGTGAGCCTGATTTCACAATGAGAATAGAGTTAGTCACATGATGTTCAGTAACGAAAGAAAAGCTTTCCAGTATACGATTTTTCTGTCTGTCATAAACAAAGACGTGGGATTCTATGGTCAAGACGTTTAGCAAAAAGGAATTCATGGTAGATAGTGCTGATTTTATCCTGATAGAAGATAGCCAGGTCAATACCGAAAAAAAGGGGAGAACCCAATCCCTCTACCCTGCCTTGGGTAAATATAATATCAGCACAAAAAGAAGTGGCAGGTAGAGATAAATTAAATCATGAATTACACGAACAGTCCTATATTCTGTTGCTCATGAGTTTATTATTTACTCCAATTTTATTTCTAATGAATTACTCAAAAAGCATAAAAGGATGAATGGTAACAAAAGGATTAGCCACCTTACAAAAATTATATTACACTAAATGACACTAGACATAACAAACGCAATAAATCCAACTGAGAATTTATCATTTTTAAAAACCAAATCTTAAATCAATGCCCTATACATTTGAATAGTGGTCACTGTTTATACTTCACAAGTGATCCACTTTTATCTGCTAAGTGACTAGGCTTTTCACTGCATTCATTTATCACCACTTTGTGCATTTCTTTCACACAAACATGATAAAATGCATCTCAAATATTTACAATAAAGTGCATTATTTATCAAGCCCAATACACTTGCAAAACAAGAAGATCGACGCGTTTCGGCCTGCTGATTAAAGGCCTCATCAGGATTGGGAAAGGGCAATAGTCATTCTAAAATAAAAACAAAAACATATCACTTACAAATCCACATATAAATAAATATAACAATAAAAACCAAAGAATGTGATCCAAGCCTCTACATTATGTGATCTTCCATAAAGCCTATAATTAGCTCCAATATTAACTTAGTTAGATAGTACCATTTGCTATGCCAAACCTTCCACGGTCGTTTGGTATCTTACTGTCTTAACACTGTTCCACTGTCTCTAGAATTATCTGTATTTCTTTTTTATCTAGCTTTTATTTTAAAATCACCGGAGATTAGCAACACTATAATCCTTTTACCTTAGTGTCAGGGATTCACACCAAAAAGCCGAGATTTCATCTCTTTTCTCCAATATCTTTCAATGGTGTACACTTGTACCCGTCTGCAAAATGCTGTAACCATCGGCTTCCTGCCGTATACAAAAACGCTTCAATCAGCCTTTACGTAGTAATGATATAAATGCGCTGTCTAGTGACGATCCTTGAGTGTCTTACCTGTCTTACCTTCACAGAAAGACTGAGTTATGACCTTCGAAAAATTAACATACTCCTAAAGATATTTTAACACCAAAAAGAGCTCTTCAGTCAAGGTCTTAGCATTGGCAATTTTATGCATAAAGAACGTATATTTTTCTTCAACGATGGTGCATTTAGACTCACGGATACTTTCTTTGTTTAATATTCTTTCAGGATGGTCATAGGCTTTTCTCCATTTTTGTTCCTATTTGCAGCATTTCTGTTTAAGTAACTTAAATGTTTCAGAGAACCAAGGTGCCTAAACAGACATCCATTATTATGTCACTTCTCTAACTGGTGCTATTGAGTCCAGTGCCTTGATAAGGCATCTCTCAAAGGCCTGTGCCACTTCCTCATCTGAGCACAGGGAAAATGTATGTTTGCTAAAGTTAATCTGAAATTTTGTTGGGTGATTTTATTGCAGGAACGCTTACAGCATATTTGATTAGATGCCGCTGGACCATTGGAAAGCACAGGGATGTTTAACCCTTTCACTGCTAGGCCTCCCCCAATTCTGTTGTAAGACCTTTGTATCTCTACAAGACTGCTGGATTAGGGCAGCAGCAGCCTCTTATTGTAGGTAACTGAGTCACTCCCACAAGAGTTGACAGCTGTCGGCCCAACCCTCCCGGCTCTCTAGCAGCACCTCACCTGCGAATATGAACAGTAAAGGTGTTTTCTGGCAGCCTAGTGCATGGACTCTGAAATCAATGCAAGGATTTGTGGTGCAACAAGTCCTATCCTTTTCTCTTGTTAGAAATGAGTCTCTTACACACACACAGAGGCAAGAAATAACATGCAGGAAAGTTTCAATATATTTATTGCAAGCTACTGTGAAATACATGAGCTGCAATGATTAGGATAATGACAAGAGATAAAATCAGGATTGTGAAAAATAAGCAATGTAAATATGAACAATCCTAACATTTTGCAATAAATATGACTACACAAACTCCTCCCTAGTGCGTATTATCTACTCTAAAGGGAGCAAGATATGATAAACCTAATCTGCCCAAGCAATGTCCATGAGAATCGCCTCAGCCCCCGATACCTTGGAACAAGGTTGGCTTCCAGTCCCCAAATCAGGCGATGTAGCAATGCAAAGGCACAGGTCTGCTGCAATATGTCATGCAGTGTAGATGGAATCTCCTGGCTGAAACCCCCTCTGACGATCTTGGTCTCACAGAGTGTTTATAAAAAGCCTATGTTATAGTTTGTGCAGACATCCTGACGTGGGCATGTACCCAAGCGTTAGACTGGTTGTGCAAACTTGGATCATCAATACCATAACAAAAATGCCTGACATGTTCATATTGTGTGAAGCAGAGGGACATGATGACAATTCAATACGTACATTACTGAAAAGGACTGTTTCACGAATGGCAACTGATTTTAACATAAAAGCATTTCTTAAAAATGCAGGAACTCAAGTACAGTTAAAATGAATAAAAGATTAAAAATAAAACAGAGCATGGTTATCTAGGTAAAAAGGTCACAGACCTGCCAGCCAAGGCTAAGCTAAACCCCTGTACATGAGCAAACTAAAGTGGATCCACAACACCATCCCCTATTGATGAAACAAGGGGGTGAAATCCAAATACTAACATGCTCTAAACTAAAATTCTAAAAGCAAGTTTAAAATCATACATAAGAGATGAAATGTCAATAGTGACAAGAAAAACAGGCCGCCAGACGGGCCTAATTGAAAGGCAATTTGGTGTCACACTTTGTATATTTTGTTTAAGAAAACCAGTGGTCAAGTTAACAATAATTATGGTCTTACAAGAGGTCTCAGATGTCGTCAATAGAGATAGAGATCAAAAACGATTCCAGTTTGGCAGGCCACAGGTGAATCAAAGGATTAGCAGAGAGATCCGTGGAGCAGAAGTTTATAGGATCCTTAAACGCAAAGTGACCTGCAGAGGTGGCACCGTCCATTGTGCCAGATGTCGTTGGAGCCAGGAAATCCACAAGAGGTGGCTTATAAATTGCCTCGTGAATCAGCTTCAGTCTCAAGGGGCATGCCTGTGACTGGACCCTCATCGAGAACATTAAGAGATTCTTGTCCACAGGAGGCCCAGGCTGCACTGCAAGGCACAACATTGATGTGCATTCAGAGGTACACCAAATGCAGTGGAAAACAGGCTGCACGCAGGCTAGGATAGGTCTGAATGTAAAGGACCAATCATGCTCCAGCTCTTCCAAAAGGGATTCTCCGGAGTACTGCATCATGCAATCTCAACACAGCAGGGTTGATGGCAGCTCCATCACTCTGCTTTGCTGGAATAGGGCAGCTGTTTCATAGCAAAAATAATAGCTGCAAAATCCCACCAATCAATGCCAAAGTAATGGGGAATCTGCCAAAGACGCTCAAAAAGAGTGAGCGCATGGCTGAAGGCATGAGTCCAAACACAGTCTGGAAGGTGCTGACAAACCCAGAACTGACAACCTTTGAAAATGAATAATCCCTTCAGTGCTGGAGGCATTGAAAATTCTGCTGACTCATTTCCCAAAATGCTTGGGGAGATTGGTATTTAATAGGGACTGTATCTCAGCTGATGACCTTGCTATCTGGAGATCATACGTCTCTCTTGCTGATGCCAAAGATACTTGTTTTAGGAAGAATAGTGCCTTTAGTCTGCTCAGCTTGTCAAAATTTAAATTCGAAGTAGCAATGTGAGACCACAATTCTGCTACTCTTATCTCTTGTGTGGGGGCGGGGGGCTTTAAGAAACCAATATCACATAAGGAATTACAGGCTTCATGCTGCAGCAGCTTTCTTTGTTCAGAACCATATAACTTCCATTTGAAAGTATCTGAAATACCAGATGAATCATAGGGACTAGAGTACCCTTCAGATGGCATAGCAAGTTGGTGATCTCCACATTGCAAAGGCCATGCAAAGACACCTGCCTACAAAGCATAGAATGACTAACAGTAGTCTCACATTTGCTTCTGCTAAGAAAGATCTCTGTTTCACCGTTCAGACACTTTTATTTTATCAACCATACTGCTGAGGGAATTTCTGCCACAGAGAAAGGCAACTTTTCTAACTCTTATATGTTAAGCATGGTGTAACTAGCTTCTTTCTTAGTCATCATCTGCTGTTTTCCAGATAAATGAAAAGTGGCAAACAAGTCGCTACTATTTATGTTTGCCATTTTTCAGGGCTTGCAATGTCCAACCTAACTGAATGATGGAGCACAGTTGATTCTGTCCATGTTCGAAAAAAGACACGTCATTCTGTATGATGTCAATCGCAGAAGACACAAAATTACTTAAGGTACATATTTTTATGGACAAAGTGTTCACGCCTTTATCAACAAGAGCTAAAGCTTTTTCGATATTTTCCCTATCGATCTGCCTCAAACCTTCAGCAGCTTCCATTTGGGAAAATTTCCAAATCTCATTATGTATGGCACAGAGGAAGCATTTTGAATGGGGCTTCCTAAGTCCTAGCAAGAAATCTTGTATGTTGGAAATGGCTTTTTCTGAAGGGCTGCAGGGTCACCCCCAAACATTTTGCATTCCTCCTTCTCTTTTTCTGTCCTCATTTGTGCTGGCTTTCAGACTCTGCACACTTTACCACTGCTAATCAGTGCTAAAGTGCATATGCTCTCTCCCTAAAACATGGTGACATTGGCTCATACCCAATTGTAAGTCCATAGAAAAGAGCACTACACGTGCCCAGAGCCTGTACATTAAATAGTACTAGTGGGCCTGCAGCATTGGTTGTGCCACCCACATAAGTGGCCCTTTACCATGTCTCAGGCCTGCCACTGCAAGGCCTGTGTGTGCAGTTTCACTGCCACTTCGACTTGGCATTTAAAAGTAATTGCCAAGCCTCAAACTCCCCTTTTTCTACATATAAGTCACCCCTAAGGTAGACCCTAGGTAGCCCATAGGACAGGTTGCTATGTAGGTAAAAGACAGGACATGAACATGTTTGCTCTATCTGTCCTGGTAGTGTAAAACTAATTAATTCTACAACGCTGTGAGGCCTGCTCCTTTCATAGGATAACATTAGGGCTACCCTCATATACTGTTTGAATGGTAGATTCTGATCTGAAAGGAGTAACAGGGTCATATTTAGTATGGCCAGAATGTTAATACTAAATCATGCTGATGGGTGAAGTTGGATTTAATATTACTATTTTGGAAATGCCACTTTTAGAAAGTGCACTTAAATCCTTCTGTGCCTTACGATCCACATCTGGCTAGGTTAGTTGACAGCTCCCTTGTGCATTTCACTCAGAGAACCCGAAACACAGGATGCTCAGTCACACCTGCACACATCTGCATACTGCATGAGTCTTCCTGGGCTGAGAGGGTGGAGGGCCTGATACTTACATGTCAAAGGACATTGGCCTGCCCTCACACAATGGACTGCCAAACCCCCTACTGCGACCCTGGCAGACAGGATGGAAATGAAAGGGGATCCTCGTGCACTTCTAGGCCACTCTTTGAAGTCTCCCCCACTTCAAAGGCACAGTTGTATTAATACATTAATTTTGTATTTAAACCGGGTCTCTGACCCTACCAACTCAGACACTTCTGGACCTGAACCTGCAACCTGTCAAGAGGAACTGCCTGGCTGCCCAAAGGACTCACCTGGACTGTTTTTCTGAGAAGGACTGCTGCCTTGCTGTTGCCCTGCTGCCTGGCTGCTCTCTGGCTCTGCTGAGAAGTGCTCTCCAAGGGCTTGGATTGAGCTTGCCTCTTGTTTTCTGAAGTCTCAGGGCCAAAAAGACTTCATCTCTGCAAAGAACTCCTGGTGCGGCGAAATTTCAACACGCAGCCTGACGGAATCGACACACAGCCTGCATTGCAGTGAGATAATCACCGCGCACCAAAACGGAACGATGCAGCCTGGCTTCCCGAGTGGAGATCGACACAGCGTCACAGTGGCGACTAGAACTTCGAGGCATGGCTCACTGGATCGACGCATTACCGAGCCGGAATGACGCAGCCCGACTTCCTGCAAAAAGAATCGATGCAGCGCGTGCCATGCAACAGAAATTTACAAGGATCGACGTAGCCCCTATGACTTCGTCCTGCACGCCCAGGATTTCTCTGCATTGTCCACTGGGCGTCCAAATATCCCACAACCCGAAGAGGATCCAAGTCCACGCAGCGGAAATCAACACAAGGCCCTTGTTGTGTGGATAATATCGACGCATCGTCTGTGTGCGCCTGGAGAAACCAACGCACACCTCCCAGTTTTCCATACATGTCCTCCTCTGCGGTCCTTTGTGGATAATTTTGACGCAAACCGGGTATTTTGTGCTTGCCAGAGACACTTATTGCTTTTAAGAACTTAAGACTCTTTTTATCATTTTTCTAAAGTGATATTTCAACGTGTAATTATCAAATCTTGATTGTTTTGACCGTATTTTATCCAGATAAATATTCTATATTTGTCTAAACCTGTGTGGTGTATTTTTGTGATGTTTCTACCGTGTTATTGCATGATTTCTTGCACAAATACTTTAAACATTGCCTGAAGCCTGACTGCTCAGTGCCAAGCTACCAGAGGGTGGGCACAGGATATTTTGGATTGTGTGTGACTTACCCTGACTAGAGTGAAGGTCCTTGCTTGGACAAGGGGGTAACCTGACAGCCAACCAAACACCCCATTTCTAACACTGTACATCTATTTCCTCAGAAAGTAGACTACGGTGTTGCTTCACAGCTGCTAAGGAGGAGTAATGTAACCACTGATGGCATAGTTTACCCACACTGTATGTAGAAACAATACCCAAGTGCTCCCCTGAGACATAGCAAGGGTCCTGCTTGCTTGCTTTGAAACCCCCTGAGAAATTAACAATACGTGCCTGGCAACCGTTTGTATCATTCAGCCACAATAACCACCCGCTGGGACTCAAAAGTGAGGAATTACAGGTGCCATTCTGAACCAAGCTGTTAGGTGATATTCAGTAACATTTAAAAGTGTTTGCTAATTGTGGAATTTAGCGGCTGAGGGGTGCTGATCGTGTTCATTTCTTTTATTTTTGCTAACCCCAAACATGATGTTTGTTGAACTGTTTCATTTAAGAATATCATTTGTAAAGGATGCTCTAAACAGAGCTTCCCTACCTTATATCTGCCAATCCCTTATTCCCCATACACTTTTCACATCAATATTGTTCTTCCAAAACTCGTAGCCTTCAACAGCAAGCCAGGAAACAAAGGAGTCTGAAAAAATCAGTTTTGTATTGGTTAGCAATATTTTCCTTGTTCTGGGAAGTAGTAATTTGAAATAAGATGACTCAGGTTTTCTAGTGTCATGCCCAGTAAACTATGCAAACTTTTCTACATATGTTTTGGAACTTCCCACAGCTGGAGCCGCACAATGTTCCCACTGTGTATAATTGAAAACTGATCTGGTTCTACTGGAATGTGCAGAAAGTAATGTCCCCAAAGATTGTAATATAACATTTCCCTATAATTCGCTGTGTTCCTACACACATTTTCACTTTTGAAAACAGTGTAGAAGTCTAGTTCGCTAAGCACACAATCAACTGTCTCAACATCCCAGTCATCGGAGACAAGACCAGGTCTAATAACATCAGTCATTGATATCTTAAACATATGAAATTTGAATGACCTCAGTAGGGCCATATATGTCAAAGGACCCTTTATCCCAAACAATCCCATCAGGAATCAGAACCAGTGAAATGTTCACAAGGGACAAGTCTCTTCAAACTTTATGAGAAGATAAGTAGGGTGTTAAAACCTCATCCACCGGTTCACCTGCAGGACGTTCAGGAAGGTAATGTCCATTTATCAAGAGAAAGAAAACAATGACAAAACCAATCCATAGCAGAAAGCCAAGCAATGGCAACAGTATCCAGAGATAATACAATGGATAAACTAAATAGTTATTTTTAAGCCATATGTACAGCTCACTTGTCTTTGATACAGATTCTGCTGTAGATTTAGAAGAATCATCAGTGTTGATGAAGTAACCACAAGCAGTCTGTGCAAATACAGGTGCAGGTGCAGAGCTGGTGGATGGATCCACTTGCTGTGGCGGTTCATAGTAGACGATGCCGTCTGCCTGTGTGGAACTGGTGTTGTTTTGTCAGTGAAGTGGTAACAGGAATAATCAAAAGCTCATTCCTCACACCCTCCCACCCCCCTGATGCGCGAGGAGGAAATTGTTTCATTGTTATACCAATTGGTGCTTGTAGAAACATTTACTGCTTGTAGAGGTATATACTGTTGGGTAGTGAGAGGGAAGCAGGTACTACCTAAGGGAACTCATGGTCTACTGTGCAGGATCGGCCACATGGTGCAATTTTCCATTGTTCATGGAGACAAATCTGTTTCCTTTAGAACCAGGCAGAGGTGGTAAGATGACAATTCTGGTACTGTGTATTCCCAGGACTGGAACTGGTGCTCTGTAGGATAGGCCACATTCCTTCTTCACAGCAATATTTTCAGGTGCCAGATCCCAAACTTTAGGAATCCAGCCAGTAAATGTTGGCACATCGCTTATTCCTAAGGTGGTGATATAGGTGGATGAATTGTCATCATGGACTTGCTGTAGCTCCTGTAAAATAGTGACACGTGTATTCATGTCAAACAGTGAGTCTGCCACAACCACTCCAGGACCATCAAGATCTGGGACATACATAGGTATCCTAAACAGCACCTCATAAGCGGTGCGACCTCCCAAGGACCTTCTGGGTAGATTATGTAATGATCTCTGGACCCCATGTAGGTGATGAAGCCAACTATGACCGGAACCTAATACTCTTGCTGTTAAGGATTGCTTAAAGTCTTGATTCCTCTTCTCCGTGACCAAATTGCCCTTGGAAAGGTATGGGGAAGAATAATGGAGTTTAACCTCGATCGTCTTATGGTGTCCCTGAATGCCCTAGAAGCAGAAGCAGGGCTCTGGTCCGAGTAGAATGCTGCAACCACATATGTACAGGGAAAGACTTGAAAAATAACAGGTCAAGTGTCAGCCGACCATTGTGGCCATACCAGATGTATTTGTGTGCATCATCAGGCTGTAAGGGACCACAATGGTCCAGGTACCCACATTGTAGTGGTATGTTTGACACTAAGAGGGATGTCTGTGGTGGACGCTTAATGTTGGAACCTTTTATTTGTTAACAAATGCCACAACAAAGTACATATTGCTTGGTACGTTTGTATAGACCTGGCCATCGAAAGCATTCCTGTAGAAGTGAAATGGTGGCCACCACCCCTGCATGAGCAGAAGTAACACCCTTAACCTCTCCTTTGATAAGATCTGGTCTCTGATCTTGGTTAGGTATCACACGATCTCCTACCCCTGGAATGGTTACAAATGCAACATTCTGAGTGCTAACACGATATTTGTATTTCACAGGGTATGCTTTTGGCAAAGGCTGGCCATCAGCCAAAGCTTTCATGGCAGCCACTGTTTCATTATCCAACCTAGTATGGGAATGAGTCACTGAAGCAACAGAAGCCATAGCTACTGCAGATTTGGCAGCCTCATCAGTAAGTGTATTCCCTACAACATGTACTCCTAAACGTTGGTGGCCCAATGTATGTGCTACATGAACATCTGGTAGCCTGACCTTAAGATCAGCTACCCTCCCACACAGTATTATGTGTTTAATGGTGTTCCCCTTAGAATCTCTGAACCTGTTCAAACGCCAGTTATTAAGATAATCATTGTAGTACTGGCCACAGTACTATGAATTACACACAAACATTTTCCAGTGCCAAAATGAGAGCCTTAAGCTCTGCCAGCTGTACTGTGCAGTCGCCTAGGGTCTGCATGTAGGTATTCTGAGGGCGAAATACGTTATCCTTCATCACACTGCTTATGGCTGGCTGAAAATTGATGTTTTGTACCTATTGCTGGTTGTGCTTATCCATCAGTGTAAATTATAGTATGGTATTGATCAAGGGGTATTATTTTGGTAGGTGTGAGGTACTCCTGCACATATTGGAGAAATTCTTATATTTGCAATTTGGGGTAAAAAATGTAATCAACATCAGTTGCAGTCAGAGAAGTTGCCTATTTTATCCAACATAGATGTAATGCTTTAGTGTTAGGAACGCTTGCCTTGGTAACAGCCTCTAAGGCTGGAACTGGAGTAACAACAATAATGTGTTTCCCTTGGGCTAGTGATCTCTCTTTTATGACAGCGATCTGTACAGTTGTCAGTATTTTTTCTGTGGGTGCAAAATATTGTTCTGGATTTGAATACAAATAGGATTTGTATGCTATGGGTACCGTGTCACCCTCATTGAAAGTGACATAGGTGAACCTGATGGCAACAGCTATTATTCTGATGACCAAGTTTGTTTTGTTGTTAGGTGTGTGTAAATGTTTAGGTTCAAGCTGAAGCTGAAGGTCTCCGAGAATGTGTGGATGTTCATGTGCCCAATGTTATTTGAGAAATCTGGACAAATTAAGTCATAAGTGGTTTTATGCGTTGTGCATAATTGGGTATCCATGTTCTGCCAAAGTTAAAGAAACCCAGCAATGACTGTAGTTTGTTGATGGTATTTGGTGGTTGAAGCTGTGCTCATTTTTCTAGAAAGTGTGGGGCCAGGCTCTTGCCTTCATCTGAAACTCGTAGCCTAGGAATAAGACAATGAGAAAGGCAATTTTTTTGTTTTCTGAATATTTAATTAATAGCCCTGTGTGGCGAATCCAAGAATGATCCGTTCGACCCTGGCAAGATGAATGTTGAGGTCTTCGTCTGTGAGATAAATATCATCCACATTAGGACAACTCCTCGTGATCTATATCATGTAATATCGATGTTACATGGGCTGAAAACAACCCAGGGCTGTTCTTATACCACCGGAGGCAAACTAGAAAAGTTCTGCTGCAATCCTAATGCGCTGAAGGTGCTACGATCCTGACTTTCAGGTGCTAGATTTTGATAGAAAAAACCATTGGAAATGTCCAAGGTTGTTTTTATATTTTTTACGCACTATGGCCCATACTTATACTTTTTTAGCTCTGCATTTGCATCAGTTTTTGACGCAAAAGTGGTGCAAACTTGCAAAATACAATTGTATTTTGTAAATTTGCGCCGCTTTTCCGTCAAAAAGCTGCGCAAATGCGGCGCTAAAAAAGTATAAATATGGGCCTATGTTGTTAATCAGTGGTGGGCTGTGTGCGTTTTGTATTGCATATGTGCATGTGTGACTGTTTAAATGTCCGTGATCTAAGACTATTCTATATGAATGATCTGGTTTTGCAGCAGGGAATAACGGGTTATTCATTGCAGAGACGCAGGGTTTGATTACTCCCTGGTACTCGAGTAGTGTGAGAATCTCTCTCATTGGAGCTTTAGCCTCTTGTTTAATGGGATGGTATGATTTTGGCTGTGGTGTGGAACTAAGTGGTATTACATGGTTGGGAGATTCCTTATCCCATCCCACGTGTGCATAGGCTTCCTTTACCGCATCTGGAGCTAAGACTGAGAAAGAAGGCAAAATTACATCTTCCCCTGTGGAAGCTTGTGTACAAATTCAGGTGGTCAATATTTTTGTGCCAATAAAACATCATATTTGAGTGCTTCCCAGAAGATGACTTCAATGATGCATTTTTTGTCCCCTTCAATTTTAATTTTTAACTCATAAGCCCTGTTGGGTGGGAAAATGCACCTGTCCACTGTCTCTATGACGAGAAAATCGTTAGTTGCTGTCACATCCAGATGATATGATATATAAGACTTTGGTGACAAATCATGACTTCTGCTGCACTGCCCAGCAGAGTCGCTGCCCACATCCTGTACTTCAGCGATGTTCTCAAGATTACTGGCATGTTTAATGGAAATTGCTGCCACCTTTTTCCTTTTAAATTGGGGCTTCTCTTGGGAAGATGTATCCTCTTTTTTAATATAAGTTTCTGAAGAGCTTTGTGAGCCCTTTTTCTGTGTTTTGGAGTCTGTGAGGTGGTCAGACTGGCCCACTCTCTCCATTCATCCGGTGTGTCCTTAAAGGAACAAGAGGGACCTGTGTCAGTATATTGATCTCTGTCAGGTGTTTTTAAAGTTTCCTTATTTTAGAGATTACAACTCCATTCAAAAGTCTACAGGCATGGAGAATCTGCTCTCAGACTCCCTTTGTCTTTGTTTTGTTTTTGTTTATCCCAGCATTTTCTAGAACCTTTTTGTGCTTGTTTAGTACTTTCCTTAGGGGTGGCACTCAGAATTTGCGGTTTAGTTGGTCTGGCCACCAGACTATCCTGAGCTATACTAGTATAGGTTTCGGAGATAATCTTTGGCAGCTCGCGCTCCTTGTTCTGTTGAGGAACTTCTTTGAGCCATTGGCGATTAGCCAATCCCGCTGCGTCCCCTTTATTACTGCTTAAAGTAATTGAGGAGACTGTGTCAAAGGTATGCATCAGTTTCATCCTCAAGTCCACGGCCGGGGCTGCCTTAAGTTCATTTTGGATTTGTTTTTACACTTGCAGCAAGTTGGCAAGTGTTGGGGTACCATGCTTAGTTGTGTAAATTGTGGCAAAGACTGTGCCCCAAGTGGTGCAGTCCTCTACTGAGAGAACCATTCCGAGTGGCTAGCACATATTGAGAATTCTATGTTTACCTTGGGGTCCCAATTGGGGAACACTGCTTCCAGCTGATTTACTTTGTTTGCTATCCAGAATGTAATCTTTTCTCTTTCTGTTGGTACTTTGCCCATTATTGAATGCACTGTTTTAGAATTAATTCTTGCAACTGCCAATTAATGCATAGCTGGAGCAGCCTTTGCTGGGGCGGTGTTCAAAGTCTGCATTACAAACTGAATAATTGTCGATATATTGCTACCAGCTCATTATAAAGTGTGCCTACATCTGCTACTTGCATAGTCTGCACACCAGGATGTGGTGTGTACATCGCAAACATGGGCCATGTTGGCCAATCATTGCTTAAAGGCCCTAGTCTCAGGGGTTGTATTACATGGGGAAGTATGCCATTAAACCAGTTTTGATGCTCTTGATAAGGAAGTGGTATTTCTAAGTGCTGATAAGTTTGGTACCACTGTGGTCCATTCACTATTCTATAAGTGTGAAATGTGTGTGAATTGTCATTCAGTTCAGGAAAGGCGATTCAAGAATAAAATGTTTCTGTTTGGTATGTTTCATGAGCTTCCACAATGAATGTGACTTCCCCACCCTCACCTGTTAAGCTATTGACTAGAAGAAACTGCGTAAGTGCTTTTCTGCAGTTTTCAGGAATGTTTATGGCGTTTGCCATGTTAAGGAGCTACCAGGGAACACCAATAGGGAAAAATCCTTTTAATATTCAAGATTGAACAACCCACAGCCTAGATAGGTGCTCCCTATTTAGCTGAGGAGGAATATCCCTAACACCACAGTCATCTCTGTATAATGATACTTAGACCCAAATTAAGAAAAGTGGCGCTGCATCCAATGCAGCACCACTTTCTTGCACCCCTTAGTGCCCCCCTACCTCCACCACTGGTGCACCGTATTTAATTTACAGCGCACCATGATGCAGGGTAGGGACAATAGTGTCAACATTTTTAACACTATTGATGTACTGTGCAGGATTAGCACCAACATTTTGGCACTAATCCTGCAGAGTACATAGGGGCCTATTGAAAACAATTGTATGCTCCCTTTTAACACCTGCTCTGTGCAGGCATTTTAAACGGTACAGTGGAATTTCTTCGATTCCACTGCACTATTTTTGAGGTCCCCTGTTGGGCAAACGCCCCCTTGCATACATTTTGCCAGGTGCAGACATAATGTGGTTCAGGGGGTTACAAAGTGGCGCAATGCATGCATTGCACCACTTTGTAAATATGGGCCTGGGGTACCTTTAGTGTGTGTGAGACAGAGATACTCAGGAGACACATGAATTAGTGCCTACACCATCGTTGGTGGCGCCATGTCGTAAGGATCCTTGTATCTATACAAGACTGCTGGATTAGGGGCTGCAGCACCTCTGATTGTAGGCAACTGAGTCACTCCAACCCTCCCAGCTCTCGAGCAGTACCTCACTCAAGAACATGAACAGTAAAGGTGATTTCTGGCAGCCTAGCGCATGGTCTCTGAAATCCTTTCAGGTATTTGCGGTGCAACAGGACCCTAGGCAAGAAAGAAGATGCAGGAAAGTTTTCAATATCTTTATTAAAAATACTGCAATCTACTGTAAAACACATGAGCTGCAATGATTAGGATAATGTCAAGAGATAAAATCAGGATTGTGGAAAATAAGCAATGTGAATATAAACAATCCTATTATTTTGCAATAAATATAAATACACAAACTTCTCCCTAGAACATATTGTCTACCCTAAAGAAAGTAAGGAATGATAAACCCAAGCCTTGTCCATGAGAAGCACCCTAGCCCCTGCTACCTTGGGACAAGCTGGCCTCCAGTCCTGAAAGAAGGAGGTATAGAGACGCAAAGGCTGAGGTCTGCTTCAATATGTTGTGCAGTGTAGATGGAATCTCCTGAATGGAACCCCCTCTATTGACTTTGGGGTCACAGAGTGTTTATATGAGGCACATGGTATTGTTTGTGCAGACATTCTGACTTGGGTAGAAGGACATGATGCCAATTCAATATGTACATTACTGATAATGATGCTTTCTCGAATGGCAACTGATTATAATAAAAACATTTCTTAAAAATGCAGGAACTCCAATTACTGTTAAAAAGAATAAAAGATTAATAATAAAACAGAGTATGGTTCCCGAGCAAACTAAAATGGATCGACAACACTAGCCCCCTGTGCCCCAAACCTCTACCCCACCCCCAAGTTCAAAGCAATTTTGGGGGTATTCTAAAGGTAAAACATAAATAATGAAAAATAGGTATCAAGGAAACCTATGTATTTCCGAAATAGGCACAAAATATGGAGTTTAGAAGCAGTGGTTATTTCCCATCTCTGAATTTGTGGGTACCCGTACTAGTATTTAAATTAGAAGGTATTTCTCAAAATATCTTCTTTCTTACACAGTGGCTTACATTACGAAGGCACAAATGCAGAGAAATACAATTGGTGATAACACTTGTTCGACTATTCTGTGTTCTCTTAAGTCTCACTTGTGTGGGTAGGGCTAGTACCCACAATAGGAAAGGCCCCTAAATACAACATGGTCACATCAAATTACTTCATTGAAAAATTACCCTTTTTTGCAATGTGCTAAGCTGTGGATTTTAGGCCCTAACTCAGCTGACACCTAGGGAAACCTGGAAATCCTGTACATTTTTTAAAACTAAAAAAAACACCTAGAGAATCCAAGCTGGTGTGACATGCATGGATCTTACCACGCTGTTGTACCCCAAATCCCAAGAATCCCTTGCAAAACTCAAACGTTGACTAAAAAAAACACATTTTTCTCCTCTTTCTGTAATGAAAAGTCCTGGAATCTGCAGGGAGCTGCACACGTCCTTCCATCCAGCATTATCCTAAGTCTTCAGATAAAAATGGTACCTCACTTGTGTGGGTAAGCCTAGTGCTGCCCATGGCAGAAAATGGCCCAAAATGCAACATGGATACATCACATTTCTCCACATAAAACTGACAAATTTTTGCAAACTGGGCAGCTGTGGATTTTGGGCCCTAGCTCAGCCGACACTTAGAGAAACCTAGAAAAATGGTACATTTTTGAAAAACAGATAATTTATAAGAAATATATATATTGCTACCATACAATGGGTTTTCTGCCCCAGAGGGGCATGTCTGGGGTAATTACCACATCTGCCCCAGGGGGCAGAACGATTGTTTCCCCATTTTTATGGGGGTGGGGCATGGTCATGCCATGCTGGGCAGCCCACATCCCTACAAAGTAATCCTTAGAATCTAGTTACCTTTCTGATCCTCCCCTGGGGGCCTATGGGGGTAATTTAATTATCCCCATTTGCTCCACCCATGGGGAGCAGAAAGACTGTTTCCTTTTCTCTGGAAGGGGTGGGGGCATGGCCATGCCCATGCTGGGCAACCCACCACCCCACAATTAAAAACAAAGTAATCCCTTGTGTCTAGTGGGCTTTCTGCCCCAGGGGCAGATGTGGGAAATTGCCACATCTGCTCTCCACCGAAGGGGGGCAGAAAGACTATAATATTTAAAGTGTTTGGGGGAGCACAAGCCCTTCCCCAAGGTGCTGCTCCCAACCCTCCCTGGTGTGTAGTGGGTGGATTTCTGCTTGGGGATCCCCTTCCTTTGACGATTCGTAGTCAGGGATCCACTAAGAAAGGAACCATTGGAAACAGGATATTCTCCCCTTCCCAATGATACCTCTCCTGTGTGCTTTGCTTCCTGGGGGCCTGAGATATGCCTTCACCCACTGGAGCAGTAAAAGTGAAATGCGCGATCGGCTGATTTCACTTTCATCGTTACATTGAAAAAAAACATACTGGGGCTGCTGGGGAAGCTCCTTCAACGGCTTAAAAGAAGGAAATCCTTCTGCTGTAAACAGCGGAGGGATTTTCTACCTTGTGTGCCAGGATGGCTTGGAGCCGTCTTTGGCACACGTGCACCATGGTGGAGGAAGCAAGGATGCCTCCAAGCTGTCCTCCACACTCAATAGGTTGAATTAAAGTCCACCATCATATGTTCTAACAAAGTAATAGGAAGAATCACATCTAAGTGGAGTGTTGAATACTGGTGAACATAGCATCAAGCAGTAGGAAGGAGCACTAACCAAATATAGGACAAAACCAAATCCCATCAAGATATTGATATCCATAGCCGTGGCTTTATTGTATTCAATACAAAATGAAAATTAAAGTCTCCGAGGATAGTAAAATTAGATTTGTCTATAAAGGTTGCAGAAGAGTGTGCAATGCAAGCACAAAATCCAGCCTAGGCCATGGTGGCTGTTAAACAAGCATTAACTCCTTTCCTTGCCTTCCCTTCTCCCACTCACACCTGCTGACGCACGTCATCAGCACCCTCATCAATGTGACGCAGGTAAGTTGTGGGTGTTGTAGGTGAGCTGGGGAAGGTCTGGAGATGTTTGTGTTCAGAGGCCATTCACTGCTCAGCCAGGCACTGACCTGTGAACACAAAAGGGGCTCCCCGCTACCTCATTTGTTTCATTCACTAGCATCAGCAATGGCGTCACATTTTACAAGGCCGATATCCTAGGAAAGCCCGTCTCTGACCGTAAGGTTCTCCCTGGAATACTCTGGTAAGCATATTTGTGTAACAAAAATAATATCAGGATTTTGAGAACGGACGAATTCCGCAAATTCACCCTTATTTTTTCCTAAATGAGCTTGCACTGATTAAAAAACAAAATGAGACAATAATGTCTAACAACACATTCATATCACGACTAGCCTTACTATTTACCAAAATGTGCGGGATGTTGTTCTTAAGGTTATCACAAACACTGATGGTCTTAAGGGAAGAGAATCCACACTACGTGCAGTACAACTCATGGGATGAGCCCCGAATAATTAAAATATCAGGAGTGCAGCTATCAGATTTATCTGCACTATTAGTTCAAGCAATACTTCCCTGGAATAGATATGCTGCACAAGGGCCTCCAAATTAGAAGATCCAGTGGTTCCTGCGCGTGGCTCACTCCGGGCATGGACGGGTGCAGACGGGCTTGCATTTGGCCTACCCACTGTGTGCTCCCACTGCAGTCATGTTTAAAGATACTAGACTGGGGCGTTGCCAAACCCGTGACGCAACATGAAATGTCGACCAAGTGACAGGAGTGGTGAATTAAAAAAGAATAAAACTGAAGTCAGGCTACTCCCTTTTATCCTCAAAGACTCCCCTTTGAGGTAAGTGTACCTCTAAAATAAAAGTGTGAAAGATAAAAACAAAATAAACTTAAAATAATGAAGGAATGGCTTATTCTAATATGGTGCCCAAGATGAAAGGGGGGCAGGCACCTCCAAAAAACAGCAGAAAGTGCTATTCAAGAAAAATAAAGTGCCACCTATTAGTGGCGTCTCCCTCTAAAACACATACACATCTCCCTCTGAGCCAATCTCTGCAGACCCTGGTCTGGCAGTTACCACCCAGGCACTTTAAAGAATTCCACTCCTGGGAAGCTGAGACAAAAGGATCCTTTTATTGCTGAGCTCCAGGAGCATCCCAGACCTAGATTAGCAAGTAAGTGTAAAATGATCAGGGGGTTAGCTCCATGAGGGGTATTTGGGGTGTGCCCCTTCCCACAAATAGATTCTGGTGTGCGTGTGCAGTCTGGGCCAGGGGCCTCCACTCGGGCTATCAGTGTCTGGGTTGGGTCTCCACTAGGATTAACAGCCCTCATCTCACAGGCACACACCCGTCTCCATGAAACTTTACAGAGCTTGTATACACCCACCCTTCCTCTTCCCTCTCCTACAAAACAGGCCAATAATAAACAAAAGACTGGATAGCTCTTATATAGTGCAGAGAAGCCTTTTAAATGTAACACAATTTTCATTTATTTTGCCATTTCAATGGCGGTGATGGTTGGATAATCTCTGTTCCACACCTATCGAATCTGACTAAGAAGATTCCGCTCACGCCCCCTTCTTCCAGCAGATGTTTTTCCTCCTTATATGGACATATTAAATTCTGGTACCTTTAATCTGACAACGGTTCTGCAGATTAATTAACTCCTACAGTAAGGCAGCTCAAAGCAAGGATTTCATTAAGGGCTGTTTAGGGCAAACAAATCAGATTATGAAGTATATGTGAAGAAATCCAGACATGTGAAAGTTGGTCTCATATTTGGAACTTTGTATCTTGCGCTAATCTGGTAAGGCGCAATTTGTCTATATAGTGTTCAGTTAAAATTTACACATTATACCCCTTCTTAGAAAGAATAGCACAGCTCCTCCGCATTCTATGCTTCAGTTGAGCACCTCCCTTCAACACCTTGTATTTTCTGTCAAAAAAAAGGCAGCACCTCATTAATAGAATTCCCAATCTGTTCTTTGTTGGCAGTAACTTTATCATCTGCTTATTAGCTGCATGATGCTGAGAGAAGGGCAAGTGGTGGGATTGTGCATTTCATCGCCCACCAACTCCAGAGTGTGAAGTTATCAATGGCTGCAGTGGCACATAATGAACCAAAAGGTCACTACCACAAGTGAGCAGATCAGAGCTTCCAAGTGTCCTCCTTCCATGTGTATGTAGCTCATACAAGCCAGAGTTTTTCTTTGCATTATGGTATTTTCAGTTCTGTTTATCACAAATATGATTCCAGGATTACAATGGAAGGCAATGGGAAATCTTGGACCAGATGAACTACTTATGTAGGGCTGCTTTCTTAGGGCTTGTGGGTAGATATCACACCACAAGAAGATGTTCATTTTCAGATTGGTAGTTGTCTTCGGGTACTCCATATATAAGCAAATATCCCCCTCAATTCTTGAAGGATTTATTTACAGCAAACCCTCATCTTCCCTCCCTCGCGCCAGAAGAGAATGAAAAAGAGTATGTGGTCAGCTTTGAAATCTGATACTTTTGTGGCTTTTTGCTGTGGGGAAACCATTAACACTTTAAAGATGTGTTATTCATCTTTCAGCCCTGCAGAGATTCCACCTATTCTGTAACGCAGGGCCGCAACCAAAAGCAAATGACAAATTACTCCTGTAGGATTCCATCTACATTGGGAGTAAGTTTCAGATCGTTTTTTTTTTTAATTTACAAACAGTTAAAAAAAAAAGACATGCGAGACGTTGTAACAGCTGTATGAGCCCAAAAGAACTCCAGTCAAACATTTGCAAATTCCTATTTACAGAAATGCAGAGGTATATCTCATTCGTAAATCTGCCATACATTTATACATGTGAAATTCCACACAAGGAGCACCCATATGGGTATCAGTGTGGGTTATTTTTTAATACGATCAACCCAGCACCTAACTGGAGATACACAACAAGGCCAAACTCATTCAGGGGTTGTCTGTGCCATCTAGAGGTCATATGGCCTGGTATTTTGAGCTGGACTCCTGCTGCTGGAGCGGGACCCAGTCTGATTTGCCTTGATTGGTCTCTGTCTGAAATGGCATAATTGGCAAACAGCTGGGCTTGAATGACGCAAAGAAAATGACCAGAGGCTGCGATTAATTCAAGTTATTTAATCAAATAGCACGTGTAGCTAGTCATTGGAGGAACATACTACTCTTAATATGTAGCATATCCCACATTTATACATTAAGCACCTCATCACTTGAGCTATAAGGCACAATCGGGGGCGAACTGGCTAACATTTAAAGTAGGTTCTTCAAATGTCAAAACTGTTTTGTTGGTATGTGTTGCTGTCATGTTTTAGGCTGCAGCCAGTCAGGCTAGAGTGGCAGAACTGAGGCCAAACTTTTGCAGACACACATTGGGGTGATGTGTCGTTTGAGAAACACAGCTATAATTATATGGTTTGTAGAAGGACACTTTGTCAATGCACTGCAACTAGCTGGTGTTTGTGCACACACAGAAGAAAGGAATTCCATTGTTTTGAAAGGGCACTCTCCCATGACCGCATTTATGAGGGCTTATCATATCTGACCTCATACTCATCCTTTGCAAGATGTGTTGTCTTATCTCTGTGTAGAAAGAGTTCAGTTTCTGCAGCATAACTTAACTGTGCCATGGATCCTGCTGGAACCATTGTGGGTGGGGGTATCAAGCTGAAACCAACTAGATTTTGCCTACCAACATGTGTGGGCCCATTTCAAGAGGTCCCACAATGTACGGCAGCTTACCCTGAAATTACTTCTTGTGTTTATAGCCGGTCGGTGGTAGAGCCATCCTGTTGGTAAGGTGTGCACTATGCAAGGGGATTACCATGTTCCTGACAGGGATGGTGGTTTTTAGGCGGGTCCACCCACCAGGGTTGTAATGTGCCACCATAACATCCTCTCTTCAGGTAGGTGTGAAAGATGGATCATGATAGTATTTGTGACACTGCTGTATGGGGAACCACGGCAAGTAAACACCCAGCAGTAGCCACTTGATCGGAAAATATAAGCAGAAATTTGTATTGCACTTATTGAGTCAACCAAGAGATGGCAGAAAATAATTTAACCTTGGTCTTTGACTTATTAAGTTGTTCCTAGTTCTGATTTTGCTAGCCCTCTATTTTTGAGAAGAAATACTTTTGCTGTAGTACTTGCAAATATATCTGAGTCACTGTCGTGATCCCATGTTGCCAGTGATTGGAGCCACTGCACTTTTGAGTTGCTGCTCCGCTGTGTGGACTGATGTCCTGCAACAAGTGGGATAATTCACGACTACCGATGCATTTCCCCATAAGGTACTACTTGTGATAACTGTGATGTGCTATATTGTCAGCAGGTGTACCTGTTTCGTTTTTTATTTGAAATAATAAAACTAATAAAACATTTCATTTTTCATTCATTCATTCATTGGTATCTGGTTGCTTCTTAAGTGTAAATGTGTTTTAAGGGAGCATTTTTATTAACATTTTTAGGTATCCTTTTTTGTTTCACAATTCTTTATTGAAAGATCAAAATAAAACAAGGGGTATGGGGATAAGGTGCGAAACATGATGTTTGATACATGAAGCAATCATGTAGGGCAAGACATACAGTGCTAAATTAAACATAGCACTAGATGCATAGCAGGTAGTGGTCCTACAAAGCTGTGGCCATCAGAGGTCAAAGAAGGGCAGTTCCAAGGATGACGTGTGGATCCACATATGTGCGCATGATAGTGGGCGGGAAGAGGGGAGCCCTTAGAAGAACAGGATATAACTTAAGGCAAGAGAGAGGAAAGTGAGCAGGGAGCGCACACTCACACACATACCCAGGGGATGAGGGGGGAACAGGTGGGATAAGAGGAAAGAAAGGGGAAGAGAATAAATAAATGAGAGGGGAAGGAGAGGTGGAAAAATTAAAAGTGGGCAAGCATCCTCAAGGGCCATGGCCAGGACAGGGTCCCATGGGCTGCAGCAGCGTAACACAGCATCTGGTCCCCTACATAGGGAGTCAAGGGTGTTCTTTTTAGGTATCCTAACACAACCAGGGCAGTCATTTCAAAGGGAATGGGTTGAGAGTAAACAAAATGTGGTGCCAATATCCTCCCTCTAAGTACTGACATCCTAAATTAGAAATACTCAAAAAAAGGTGGGCTAGGCCTGCATTCACTGTAGATTTAAGCCCATATTTATAGGCTTTTGTCGCAGGGCAGTGCAGCAAGTAAGCTTGCTGTACGACTCTGCATTAAAAGGAAAGGGCAGTAGTGTGCTGTATTAATGACATACGTGCATTCCTGTCCTTTCCCATTGCACTGGAGCCATTTTGGATGGTTAGCGCCAATGCAGGGCCCCTTGCCCATGGCGAAAGGGTGTCTGTGTTGCATGCAGGATTGTTTTTGTGCAGAAAGGGCCACCTTCCTGCACAAAAACAATCCTGGGAGGCTTTTTCCTCTTTCTATGTATGCTTCAGAATGAAGCACATAAAGAAAAAGGGAAAAATTGGGAGAAATAAAGATATTTGTCCTCAATGCGCCTTCCTTGGGGAAGTGTAAGGTTTTGGTGCATCCCTAGGTTTACAAGGTCTTGTAAATCTGGGGATGCATCAAAATACATGAGTGTTGTGTGGGAACACCCACCACAACACCCATGGAATGCCTCCCTAGCACAGAGTAAGGCAACAAAGTTATTTGCGCTACCTTGCCTTACTCTCTATCTAAGAGGCTATTCAAAACCACACAAAGTGGATTTGCGTGGCTTCATAGATATGATTTCAAGGTTTGCACCATTGTTGCATCACAAAAAGTGACACAACGGAGGCACAAGGGGCTCATAAATATCGCCCTTAGCGTGAGGCCATTGGTCTAGAGTTCTTGCTAAAAAGACATCCTTTTAAATGCTCTTCTGCAATACACGACACACTTGGCCTATCGTTTGTGATCTTTTCTTTAGTACTACCATTGTGGAATGTTACAAATTTAGTATCATTATTATCAGAATATGGGATCATGTTCCTGTCTGTAACAGCCTCTGAGATCAATTTGTTCAGAGTACCCTGAAGCACCCTCTCTGGTCTGATAAAAAAAGTCCAGTATAAACTTAAGGCCAGGGCTGGCTTTAGCACTGGTGATGCCCAGTGCGACAGTGATTATAGGCACCCCCCCATTGACCACCTCTGCCATAGATTCCCTCTCTACCACCCTTTAACAGAGCCACTCAAGTCTCCATAACCACTCTCAGATGCATCACTCATACCAGTGTAGGGTAGGGTGTCAGAGCACAGAGACAATCATTCCTACGTGTGTAGATCCGAATTATTACCTAAGACAGAGGACTACAAGGTACAGGAGTCAGAGGAAAATCCATACTGGTAGGCAGTATAGTTTAAGAGTGCTTTGTCTGGAGACTCACAAACTCAGCATTTAAAATGTAACACCATGGTTAGGGGTTCTCTTTAATATTAAGAATTGATTTCTACCCAAATGAATCCTTTTTTGCAACATTAGGATAATGAAAGACTGGTAAAAAAATCATAACGCTCTAATCTATACCTTGCTCTTTGCATGCAGCTCTTTGATGACAGTTAATAATCTTGTGATCTGCAGGGTACACCTTCTTTGCAGCAGACATAGTAACCCTCTGCCTTAAATCTTCCACTAGAAAGAACTCAGACCTTTGACAGAAAGAACATTAATCACAGTCTTCTTGACATTTTTATTGTTGTCTGATAATAGCCGGAGGCAAGTAGCCCGGCAACAGGAGCTTTTAAAATCATAATACACTTGCGAACATATTGTATTTTGAATTTGTTTTACTTCCCACTTGTATTTGTATTTTTTACTCCGTTTTTCTGCCTACTTTAAATGTTTTCCTCTTCCCTTGTGTTTTTTTATTTTCCGTGTGGTGTTTTCTTTATGTACCTTGCACGCCCATCCCTTTCTCCCTTTTCTTTTTCATATATTCCCCATTTTTGTTTAGGATGGTAGCTCCCAGTACCCTATTTTGCCCTCTTCTCTTTGGCAGTCTTTTTCGTTGATTTAAATTGCTTGATAATTGTTTGTTTTTTAAGTTACTGGTCTGTGTTTATTCATATACTGATATTATTTTAATTAACTTCCAGTACATCGGATTGTGACTTTCTTGTGGTAATTTTCTTCCTTAGAGTCATCTGCCCGCCTTCCAGAATGTCCATGACAGCAAGTGGCTGCATTGCATGCAGAACAGAGAGTTGTATTTTGAACTAGCCCAAATGTTTCTGTTTAACATCACAAGTTGTGTAAGTATTCGACTAAGGAAGGATGAAAGGCCGTAAAATTCTGCTGGGATGGCAGGCTGCAAGTGGCTTTATCTCATGGCGGCCTCTGTAGTAAGCACTGTGCTCGCCGCAGAAGCATTGCCTGCAACGAAAAAACAAGAGGAAGAGGAATTGGTTTATTTTCTAAACTGACTGCATCTCAATTTCCCATTCGTTAATGGGAGAAAACATCTTCTGTAGCCTGCACGGATTCAACCTTGACCTTGTTGGTGTAATCGGCAGTAAACAGGCTTTGCTCTCCGCAACATTTGTCAGCTAGATCTGGTTTAGGAAAGTCTGGTTCCACCCTGGCAGCCAAAGAGGGATGTGTCTGAATCTGAAAAGAGTTCACTACTGCACAACCCTTCAGGACAACTAAAGCTGGGACCATTTGGTGTGCCACGGACTGTATGGATTAAATGGATCAGACCTACCGCTCCTAAATGAACAGCTGCTTAAGGTGAGTGAGGGTGTGATAGTGACCGGAGGCTTAGTCCTTCTTCTGTTTTAATGCACCTGCCTGTAAAGCACCAGTAGATTCTAACTGCAGCGTCTGACCAAGAAGGCTGAAACACAGGGCTTTCAAAAACAGGCTTCTCCAGTAATTGGATAATTGTGCTGGAGCAAACATTCAAATCAGTCGTTAAGAATCGATGGCCATAATAACTACAAGATTGGAAAAACATTAATAAGGTTACAAGAAAACAGATAGGGTCACGTTTACACAGAAGTGGCCCAGTGGGGCACTGTGCCAAAATTGGAGGCGATGTGCTGCGTCACTTCTGAGACGCAGAGATACGCCATATTTATAAAAATACCGCACACCTCTGTGTTTCCTCTAGGTATGGTGGTAAATTTAGCTGCCAGCACCAACGCAATGCAAGGGTTTCTGCGTTGAAGGGAATGATTGTTTATGTGCAGGAAGGTGTCCCTTCCTGCACATAAACAATCTACAATGGTGATTTGTTACTTCTATGTGTGCTGCAGAATGCAGCACACATAGAAGTAACAAATCGTCATTGTTGAATGATTGTTCCTATCTTCTTGGGGGGAGGTTGCACTCCTCCTCCAGCTCCCCCTGACATTTGGTGATCATTTTGGTGATGACCTCGCTCTTCTCGGGTCATCCCAAGCCACAAATGAATGGTTTTCACCTCCTGTATGCGGATAGACCCCACGGGGCATTATGGGGTGCTCCTTCGGGAGATGGATGCATAGGTGAGCATCGGCTCTCCAGCTGCACTGGAGAGAGCTGCTCTGATCTTCCTTTTTTCCTTACAGTGGCTTTGAGCTGCAGTTTCATTTCCTTTTGGGGTGTCCAGTCCCACCTGGACACCCCACATGCTGGACCTTGTTGGGGAGCCCACCACCAGCCGCTCCCACTGACTCTCCGCATGGTCAGCACTTTGCGTGCTAATGCAGGAGCTGACTTTTCACTTTGGTCTGTCCACTCCTGCAGCAGACCCTTGTGGTGTGGCGGCCTTCCTGGCCATGCAGGTGAGTGCTACATCACTCTCCCTTCTTTCCTCCAGCCATTGGGAGCCCAGGAATGGGGTGCTGGACCTCCTCTCAACCTTTGGGGGGTGCGACAGCGCACCCATCAAGCCTGGCTCTTCATCAGGGCACAGGGATGGGGTCCTGGAGTCCTGGGCGAGGTCACGGGGAGCACAACATCACTCCCCAATGTTTCTTCATGATCGTGGCCCTGGGATGGGGTCCTGGGCCCACTGGCATCTTCACAGGGAGCACAATGGCACTCCCTGACTTCTCCTCACTGTTGGGGGCCCAGGGATGGGGTCTTGTGCCCCCTCTGCGGAACCAAGGGAGTGCGACGGCGAGCTCCCTTGCACCTGTCCTCTTCACTGGGAGACGCAAAATGGTGCTTCCCGGCAGGTTTTCATTTTAGGGGAAGCCCCCGGGTCCTGGCCTGCCCCGGGGACATGGCTGAAATTGGAGGTGGGGCCCCACATGCTTCAGAGCTGTTCAAAGGTCACCAACCTTTACGTGAGGATATCGCAGGCCCCCTGGGGCCAATCTGGAAGATTTTGGTGTCTTTTCAATCCTGGTGGTGAGCCCCTGCCACAAGGAGCGCTTTCTTCAAGCCTCCTGGCTTCAAAGACCCCCAACTTGGAAGGAAGCCAGTCTCCCTGACCCCCTGGGCCAGCCTTTTACTTGGGTGTCTCTTTGGCAGCACTCCCTCGTTGAGCAGAAGCCCAGTCTTTCCCCCAGCTGGTCCTCAATGGAAATAAGGGGACCAGCTAACCTGGTCCTGGGGTGTGCCCCAGTGGGTCTGGGTCAATCAGGGGCAGAGTCCTTGCCCCGTGGGCAGTCAGGGGGTTCTTCCTTCCAATTGTCCATAATGCCCGTCTTCAGTCCCAGTGTTCTGCGGAAAAGCACATCCAAGAGAGAGCTCTCTCCCCTGTGCAAAGCCTTTTAAGTGGGGGCAGATGTGTCCAGTCGAGCTCTGCCTCTGGCCACTCCTGGTGTGCCGCATCATCTCTCAGCCCCAACCTTCTTGCATAGTCTTCTGGGATAGGTCAAAATGGCGTTGTCCAGGAGTCAGTTGTCAGTTGTGCTTTGAGGGTCTCAACTCCCCTCCTCCCTGACATTCCTGCCAGAGCTTCCTCCAGCAATTCCTTCATGGAGCCTCTCCTGGTTGAGTGGCCTGGAGCATGCCATGTTCCTGGCACGGGATGACAGCTGGCTCATTGATGCAGGGCTCTGCTCTTGCAGCAGTAGAGAACAGTAATTGATCCAACCCAGCAGGGTCACAAAGGCCTGGGCCTTGATCCTGAGCTGAGTCATAGAAAGATGACATTCCTGGATGACCCATAAACAGTATAGGAATGCTTCTGTAACCTATAACAGTGTTCTTTTCATACAGGTTACAGTGTACATTGGTGCAACTCTGGAGTCTTTGGATCCTAGGAAACTGGAGTTTAATCTCAGGGCAGCCTTTCCCGTTGGAATATAATGGAGTGTCACTACAGTCAAGACAGTAAAGCACACTAACTACCTTTTACATGTGTACACCCACAGGCCTATTCCAGGTCACCACACACTCGGCATTGTCCCTTCTGCGCCAGGCTACCCAGGCACACTTCTTGGGCTGTGCACAACAGGAGTCTTCCCAGTGCAGCACTCACACAGGTGCATACGTGTGTGCACACCTGTCCACGTGTAACCAGCCCTGGGCCTCCTACACTTGCTGTGACGCAGCAGCCTTTTCTTAACCAGGAGGTACTGGCAGTAAACATGCACAGTCCATTTTACCATTTTACCATGAGTTTACTGTGGGTGAGTCCCAGACTATCAGGCTTCCCCACAGTAAAAGGTAAAAACCTGGGTGATCCAAAAGCAAAATATCTGGGTGGACCAGATAGTCAGAACCGCCTTCTCACAATGCATCACTGACCCCAATAGTTGCAAGCACTTTATTATACGTGTTTATGGTGATATATACATCTTTAATGATTTTAACCAACTACGCACCTTGAATGCACAAATTTATAATGATTTTAAGTAATCACACAATACAACTCATTTCAATTTTCAGATAGTCAATTTGGCACTCTCTGTAAATGTATATATGTTTTGCATTCAAATACCATTTTTTCATTAAATAAGCTATTTTTCCTAAAAAAATTAGCTTCTTTCATTTTCAGAAAAGATACTCATTTTGCTTTCGTGTATTAGATTTAGATAATACTAGATTTCTATATTTATTTTTCTATTTGAGATTTAAAAAAAGCTCATAGATCCCAATAAAAGCTTGTCATTTTCTGAAAATGTTCAGGGGTGTGTGTTACACATCTTCCTTCCACCTTTTGAAGTCGAGCGTGCAAGCGCTCTGATGTGTTGTAATCTATCTGTGGGCTTTTAACCACGCCCACCGCATGCCCATCAATATTACTTGTTCATGGTTTACATTGCAAAAATCCTTTATCATTGGTAAATGCTTTACGTTTATCCCTCCTTAGGGCTGTTTTGTTACCACCTTGGCCATTGACCCTGTTATAAAGGATAATTGTGCGTTTGCCGCTACGTTTGACTGCAAGCAAACTTCTTTTTCCTTATGTGTCTCTCCTTTGCGCTCACGCTTACGGCAGCCGTGGCTCTTTGAATTGGCTTGTTATATTTCATGTAATGCAATAACGCTGAAAGGCCCAATGATGTTTAAGCCAAAGGGCCAAATGACATTCAAGCCAGCTCTACATTTTTAGCGAAAGGTATGTTTCCAACCCAAAAATTAGTCCAATCTCGTGATAGTTACCTCATCCCACTCTTTGCTTTTTAGCCAACAGACCCGCACCTGGGGCCTGTAGACCAAGTGTTGAAATGTGAAAAGCGATAACGGAAGTATATGAGTCCAAAAGGTGACCCTGGTTCTAGGGAAAATTGGCAGCAGTGATCGAGTCTGCTGTATAATTCGAACTCTTCTAAAAACTGTACAGTATCGTGACACCTCAGGTGGAACAAGGTGCTACAGATTAATAGGGATTATTATTTACTCCCATGGAGCACAATTGTCAATATTTAACAGAACGCTGCATTCTGTGAATTATATTTTTCCATCTTCCATTGAAGGTATGAACCTAAAACGCCCAGCATGTGAAGTGCTGTAAAATAAAACACACGGAAGGGATTACATGTGTCCCGAAGAACCAAGCACCTGTTTGAACATGGATTGTAATAATAATTGTTACACTATTTATTTAACACTGTAATTGCCAGGTGCGATAAAGTTTGCGTCCTTTGTTAAACCTCAGTAGGTCGTGCATACCCCAATTTAACAGAGGTAAAAGGCCAGTACATGCGGATTGTGGTGTGGTAAGAACTAAATTATTCAAGTTACTCCTTAAAAATGTAGAATACGTGATAATGAGCTCATCAGTAAATTCTGAATACCTCGTTGTGGGATTGTATCAATGCAATGATTAGCGCATCCAACAGATCCTATTCGCAATCAGGCTTCCACATTAGACTAAAGTGTCACATGTGAAATTGAGCCTCTCTGTTATCCAAATATGCAGAATGCTTACCTTTCTCAAGTTACAATATTGAGAATTTTCTATCCACATTGCAGTATCAGCTAGAAATTGTAGTTCACTTCTCTAGTTAATAATTGTATTTTTATTATTTTCGTTAATTTGCTAAGAATGTAATCAGTTTACATGATGTCAAACCTGAGGCCTGTCAGGGCAGGGCTGGCTTTAGGGCGGTGCGACCAGTGCAGCTGCACCTGGCGCTGACTTTGGAGGTGGGGGCTTTGTGTTTAAAAATAACTTATGGGTTTAAAATCACTTGAACTTCATGAACTTCAATGTGCAGTCAGCAGTTTTCAGGCAACAATAAAAATGTCACGATAACTCTGGTGACTGCGGTTCCTGATAGAGAGAGAGAGAGGTGGGAGTTTTGTCTAGTGGCACTTTTGACTCACCATAAAGTAGGGCAGAGGGTTATTCTGCTTGCTACAGAGAGCGTGTACCATGCAGATCACAGTACTAAGTGTGAGTGAACTATGAGTAGCGCTATAAAAAATTCAATGTACGTCAGAGAGGGGCTATGGAGAATGAGGGGCGCTGTTGGACAGTGGTAGTGAATGAATTTGGGGAGAAGGACGTCATGGAGGGCGGCACCGAGTGCCATCAGCACTAAAGCCGCCCTGTGTCACGGTGTCTTAAAGTTGAAGAACAACATTATTTAGATGCATGCATTTATTTTGAAATCCCTTAAAATGGTGACTGGTTGTCAAAGCACTAATTGGAACCACATTATAATACATTGAAAGACTCAATTTTCCATACAACATTTTTGTAAGAATATTCAATCTACTAAAAGTCGTCTTTTTTGACTGTTGTTGAAAGTTTCAAACATTCATGAAATCCATAGAGCTTATGGAGTTTTGTCGAAACCCAATATTTGATGAGGATAACCTTCACAACTTCACCCACATCTAATTGAAATTGGGGGATCATGTCTAGTGCAGGAAAACTAAAAACTAACAGTTTTTCAATTTCTAAAGTGAAACTGTTGAAGTACTGTTTCTCCAGAAGGAACATGTAGGCCTGTCAGAAAATTCTGCAGGGCCTGGGTCAAAAACCAGATACCCCCCCTCCCCGAATGCTTGTTTTATTCTTGCCACTCCATAAGAAGCAGGAAGTAAAGTGGACGTGCACCAGGTTTTTGCATATGGACTTATGGGTAGGATGTGGGTCTAAATGTCAATACAAATCATTGTTTGAGTTTCTAGAGACATAGAGCCCTCAAATGGTAGTGTTATTGGAGACTTGGGCGGATGAAGCTTCTGCTCCTGACTTTGCTGCTGCACTCCTTGTGGGAGTTAAAGTTTACAGACTAGATCGAACAGGTAAACGGGGTAGGTACTGCTGTAATATACCTTCACTCTTTAGAAGTCACCAGTGAGCCTTTACAATTAGACAACAGGGAGGCGCTAGTTTAAGATAAATGCCCTTGAGACATTCCATGGAGTGCTGATTTACAGCCCCACCGGGGCGAAGGCGCAGTTTTTAACTGCATTAAATTATTTGCTAGAGTCTAGTATTCATTACTCAAACTTTACAATATTGGGAGATTTTAATTATCATTTAGATGTTTTAGATAACAAAGAATCAGCATGTTTACTGGAAACTTTCCGCTGGTTGAACATGGAGCAGCTGGTGACGTCGGCAACTCATATTGCAGGTCATACTTCAGATGGAATTTTTTCTAACTTCACGCCATTATAGTTGGAAGAGATGCTTCCATTTATCTGGTCAGACCATATGGCAGTCTTTTTTAAATCAGATTTAACAGTACTAAAGCCCAAAGTAACTTCAGCTGGGATGACAAAAACATATTGCGCTTGGAATAAAGCAAATCTCAATGACCTGGGAGAATATCTCAAAGGCTCAAGACCGCTGGTCCCAATAAATTCAAATGAAGCAGTAGAAGTGTATAACAACTGGCTGTCAGATGGGTCTGTAGCTTTGTCCCTGAAAAAAACTCTAAGGCCCATATTTATACTTTTTTTAGCGCCGCATTTGCGCCACTTTTTGATGCAAAAGCGGCGCAAACTTACAAAATACAATTGTAAATTGTATTTTGTAAATTTGCGCCGCTTTTGTGTCAAAAAATGTCGCAAATGCTAAAAATGTATAAATATGGGCCTAAATCTTTTAGAATGAGCCCATCCGCACCTTGGCTTTCCTACAAGCTGAGAAAAATGAAGCAGAAATGCCATAGATTAAAAATAATTTGGAGATACAGTTAGCTTTAAAAATAGCACCAACCCTTACATCATTATTTAATAATATGATGAGGGAAGGTTGCTTTCCTAAAGAGTGGTAAAAAAAAGCTTTGACCTCTTTTGAAAAAATCTACTCTTTGGAAGTAAGCAATTATAGAGCAATATCCCAACTATCGTTTCCTGCTAAACTTATCGAGAGGTATCTTAATGGCATTTTATGTGACTGGTGAGTACCAATATTTTGGATGATGCACATTTCGGTTTTAGATAAGGCCATAGTACTTAGCCTTAGTATCAGCCTTAGTAGCAGTTGTAGAAGAGGTTAGATTCACCATGGACAATAGTGGAAGGTCTGCAGTGATCCTTTTGGATTTATCCACAGCCTTTGACACGGTGAGCCATAAAGTCTTTCTGGAAAGGCTGATGACAATTGGGATCTCTGGATCCGCTCTTGCTCTTTGTTGTGTCGCGTAGGTTCTCATTATCCTAATGAGACTACTGGATTCGGGCGACAGAATCACTTGTTCTGTGGGGGACTGAGTCTGAACCCACTACAGGTGACACCTGTCAGCCTAATCCAGGTTTTGCTCCGGCTAACTGTAGGTACCATCTTGCCTGGCATGTTACCCCCATTTTTTACTTGTGTGTCAGTTTTTTTTTGTCTTTCTCACTGGGATCCTGCTAGCCAGGACCCCAGTGCTCATAGTTGTGGCCTGAATGTGTTCCCTGTGTAGTGCCTAACTGTGTCACTGAGGCTCTGCTAACCAGAACCTCAGTGCTTATGCTCTCTCTGCCTTTAAAATTGTCACTGCAGGCTAGTGACCATTTTCACCAATTCTAATTGGCACACTGGAACACCCTTATAATTCCCTAGTATATGGTACGTAGGTACCCAGGGTATTGGGGTTCCAGGAGATCCCTATGGGCTGGCTGCAGCATTTCTTTTGCCACCCATAGGGAGCTTCGACAATTCTTACCCAGGACTGCCACTGCAGCCTGAGTGAAATAACATCCACATTATTTCACAGCCATTTTACACTGCACCTAAGTAACTTATAGGTCACCTATGTGTCTAACCCTCACTTGGTGAAGGTTAGGTGCAAAGTTACTAAGTGTGAGGGCACCCTGGCACTAACCAAGGTGCCCCCACATAGTTCAGGGCAAGTTCCCTGGACTTTGTGAGTGCGGGGACACCATTACATACGTGCACTTCATATAGGTCAATACCTATATGTAGCTTCACAATGGTAACTCCGAATATGGCCATGTAACATGTCTAAGGTCATGGAATTGTCCCCCCATGCCAAATCTGGTATTGGGGTGCCAATCCCATGCATCCCCAGGGCTCCAGCATGGACCCCGGGTACTGCCAAACCAGCTCTCTGGGGTTTTCACTGCAGCTACCGTTGCTGCCAACCCACAGACAGGCTTCTGCCCTCCTGGGGTCTGGGCAGTCAGTCCCAGGAAGGCAGAACAAAGGATTTCCTCTGAGAGAGGGTGTTACACCCTCTCCCTTTGAAAATAGGTGTAGCCTCTCCTGGCCTCTGGGAATGCTTTGAAGGGCACAGATGGTGCCCTCCTTGTATAAACCATTTTACACCGGTTCAGGGATCCCCAGCCCCTGCTCTGGTGCGAAACTGGACTAACGAAAGGGGAGTGACCAGGGGTGGTGCCCAGAGCTCCTCCAGTGTGTCCCAGACCTCTGCCGTCTTGAATGAAGAGGTATGAGGGCACAATGGAGGCCTCTGAGTGGCTCTCCTGTGGGCTTCTCTTCAGATAACGAATGCAAGAGCTCACCAGAGTTCCTCTGCATCTCCCTCTTCGAGTTCTGCCAAGGATCGACCGCTGACTGCTCCAGGACGCCTGCAAAACTGCAACAAAGTAGCAAGAAGACTACCAGCGACATTGTAGCGCCTAATCCTGCCGGCTTTCTCGACTGTTTCCTGGTGGTGCATGCTCTGGGGGCTGTCTGCCTTCACCCTGCACTGGAAGCCAAGAAGAAATCTCCTGTGGGTCGACAGAATCTTCCCCCTGCTAACGCAGGCACCAAACTTGTGCTTCACTGGTCCTCTGGGTCCACTCTCATCGTGACGAGCGTGGTCCCTGGAACACAGGAGCTGGATCCAAGTAACCCAGACAGTCCAGTGGTCCATCTGTCCAAATTTGGTGGCGGTAAGTCCTTGCCTCCCCACGCCAGATAGTAATCCTGTGTACTCTGTGAACTGCAGCTGCTAGGGCTTCTGTGCACTTTTGCAAGGAATCCTTCGTGCACAGCACAGCCCAGGTCCCCAGCACTCTGCCCTGCATTGCTCCACTTGCTGAGTTGACCACCGGCTTCGTGGGACCCTCCTTTGTAGTGTTGAGATGACCACCGTGCTCAGTTTTCTTGAACCCATGTTCAAGTACTTCTGCGGGTGCTGCCTGCTTCTGCAT
This sequence comes from Pleurodeles waltl, assembly GCF_031143425.1. Taxonomy (NCBI): domain Eukaryota; kingdom Metazoa; phylum Chordata; class Amphibia; order Caudata; family Salamandridae; genus Pleurodeles; species Pleurodeles waltl. The sequence continues at coordinate 1,407,800,643 of NC_090447.1, read as the reverse complement.
GGGCTCACTGTACTGCTGATTGCCCCCTCTGTCTCCTCCTCCAAGGGGAGACCTCCTGGTCCTTCCTGGGCCCGGGCAGCACCCATTTTCTTTAACCTCAACCTTTGCAGCTAGCAAGGCTTGTTTGTGGTATTTCTGCATAGAAACAACTCTGCATCCTCCAGCATGCCATGGGACATCTTCTGGGCAAAGGAGAAGTTCCTGGCATCTTCCGTTGTTGCAGAATCTTAAGCTTCTTCTACCCGGAGGCAGCCATTTTGCACCTTCATCTAGGGTTTAGTGGGCTAACCCCCCACCCCCCCCCCCCGGACACTTTCGTGACTCTTGGACTTTGTCCCCTTCCTTTGCAGGTCCTCAGGTCCAGGAATCCATCTTCAGTGCTTTGCAGTCAGTTGTGGTCTTTGCAGAATCTCCTATCACGACTTTAGTGTGTTTCTGTGGAAGTAGGGTCACTTTACTCCTACTTTTTAGGGTCTTGGGGTGGGGTATCTTGGACACCCTTAGTGTTTTCTAACACTCCCAGCGACCCTCTACACACTACACTAGGCCTGGGGTCCCTAAGTGGTTCGCATTCCACTTTCTTTGTATATGGTTTGTGTTGCCCCTAGGCCTATTGCATTCTATTGTATTCTACAGTGTTTGCACTACTTTTCTAACTGTTTACTTACCTGATTTTGGTTTGTGTGTATATTTTGTGTATTTTACTTACCTCCTAAGGGAGTATATCCTCTGAGATATTTTTGGCACATTGTCACTAAAATAAAGTACCATTATTTTTAGTAACTCTGAGTATTGTGATTCTTACGATATAGTGCTATATGATATAAGTGGTTTAGTAGGAGCTTTGCATGTCTCCTAGTTCAGCCTAAGCTGTTCTGCTATAGCTACCTCTATCAGCCTAAGCTGCTAGAACACTACTAATCTACTAATAAGGAATAACTGGACCTGGCACAAGGTGTAAGTACCATCAGGTACCCACTATAAGCTAGGCCAGCCTCCTACACTAACTAGCAGTGCCTCATCTCCATCCTAGAGCAGGGATGATTGGGCAACCGAGCTCATGACACAATTCACTCTTCAGGGAAATCGTGCTCACTTAGATCTCATCCGTTTCTCTTAGTTACATTAGTCTCACGTATGCAAGGACAATCAGAGGCAGAATATAGTTCAATAAGGTTTTATTGAAGTAACTGCATCTAAGATAATAAAGCATGAACTGCAAAAACTAGGACGATGGGGCATGACAGGATTAAAACTGTGACAAGGAGAGTGAAACATAAAAATAATGCTACCATGTTGTCACTAAGATCGCTATGTTAGAGCACATCATGTTAAGCTCTAATTCTGCCCTTCAGGTTCCCCTGGGAAGACATCATCCCTCATACCTGAGCAAGAGGCCTGTAGTCTACATAAGCAGCTGCAGCGAAGCGCTCAGCAATCAGCAATCAGCATACAGCCGTGGTCATCTGGCCGGAATCTCCCTCTAATGTACGTGGGCCAAAGTAGTGTTTTTATAATAAAACAGCTGATGTTCTAAGAAAGGATCCCCACGTAAGAGTGTGCATGATTCTGTGAACATTAGAGACAAAGCGTACCACTTTTGCCGGCAACCTATCTTACTGCAGTCTTGAGAAAAGCACAGAGTGAAGGAAATGTCTTGTTTAAGAATGCAGTGCTGGCCTAGGCAAAGAACAGCTAGATAGAGAAAATAAAACAAGCCTGCAAATGTGGCTATTGTTAGTTTAATAAAAAGGAAGCTGAATAAATATATTTAAGTTAAAGTGCAAAGCGGCAGGCCTAGTTTGCTAAAATAATGTGTATAAAACTAGAGCTAAAAGGGTTACACAACAGTTGGAAATGGCCTCTCTGAAGAGTCACCCCCAAAACTTTTTGCCAACCACGAACACAGAACACCTTCACACATCCGCATATTGAATGGGTCTTCCTGGGCTGGAAGGGTGGATGGCCTGACACTTACATTACAAAGGCCAGTGGCCTGCCCTCACAATGGACTGCCAAACCCCCTACTGGGACCCTGGCAGATAGGAATGTACTGAAAGGTGAACTTGTGTACTTCAAAACCACTCTTTGAAAGGCATTTTTGGGTATATAAACTGGGTCTCTGACCCCCCCCCCCAACTCATACACTTCTGGACCTGAACCTGCAACCTGTCAAGAGGAACTGCCTGGCTGCCCAAAGGACTCATCTGGACTGCTTTGCTGAGAAGGACTGCTGCCCTGCTGTTGCCCTGCTGCTTTGCTGGCCTCTGACCTTACTGAGAAGTGCTCTCCAAGGGCTTGAATTGAGCTTGCCTCTTGTTTTCTGAAGTCTCAGGGCCAAAAAGATTTTATCTTTCCAGCAAACTCCTTTTGCGCTGAAAATCGACATACAGGCTGCCTTGCAACTGAGAAATCGGCACACAGCCGAACCAGAACGACGCAGCCCGACTTCACAAGTGGAAATTCGATGCAGCACCTGCCTTGTGACAGAAAATTTGACGCACCGCCCTATCATATCAGCGAACAGCCGAACCGGAATGACGCAGCCAATTCCCAGAGTGGAAAATCAATGCAGCGCCTGCCGTACGACAGAAAATTCAACGCATTGCCTCACCAGATCGACGCAATGCATGTGACTTCTTCCAGCGTGCCCAGGATTTCCCTGCATTCTCCCTGGGCGTCAAAAAGATCCCTGCATTGCAGTGAGGAACCTAGACTGTGCGCCATAATACGACGCAAGCCCCTTGTAGCGTGGAAAGAAATGACGCATCGTCTGTGCCGCATCGGAAAATGCGATGCACAACATATTTTTCCATGCATCTCCTCCTCTGCGGTCTCCGTGTGTGTTATTTTTGACGCAAACCAGATACTTTGTGTAATCAAGAGACAACTACTGATTTCAAAGATTTAAGGCTCTTTTTAAACTTGGAAAAGTGATATTTCAACTTGTGCTTTTTGAATCTTTATTGCTTTGACCTTATTTTATTCAGGTAAATATCATCTATTTTTCTAAACCTGTCTGGTGTATTTTTGTGGTGTTTTCACTATGTTACTGTATGATTTATTGCACACATACTTTACACATTGCCTTCTAAGTTAAGCCTGACTGCTCAGTGCCAAGCTACCAGAGGGTGGGCACAGGATAATTTGGATTGTGTGTGACTTACCCTGACTAGGATTGTTGTCCCTACTTGGACAAGGGTGTATACCTCTGCCAACTAGAGACCCCATTTGTAACATTGGTGATCCTCGGAGAGGATAGGACTTGTGTTTTTGCAGTGACCTACAATAGCTATGTGTACACTACCTACAGACAGTTAAAGGTCAAATTGATTTGTTCTCTTTTTGCTGTAATTTCTGTGCTTGACATTCTTTAATAAGTATCCTAATCAACATGTCTCTGGCTGGATCTCAAGGAAGAGCTGGAGAGTTTGACCTAGCCACGCTGGAGGCATACACTGCCAGCCAACTGAAAGGATTTTGCAAGGGAATGGGAGTAACTACCGGGGAGCCTCCAAGAAGGAGGAGTACCAAAAGGCCCTGAGGGCCTGGGCAAAAAGCCTGTTCACAAGAGCATGTTGAGTTGGGAGATCAAGAGAATGGCTCTCCCGAGGATTTGCCAACAGTAGTGGGGGGTGAAACCCCTGAATTTGTGCCCCCTGCCAAACCAGGGAGCAGTGTCTCAAGTCACGGCCTGACCGCAGAGGAAAGGAGGAAGGAGAGAGAATTCAAGCTACAGTTGGCTAGATTAAACATGGAGGCAGAGGAGAGGAAAGCCAAAGCTGAGAGAGAAGCCAAACAAGTTGAGGCTGCAGCTGGAAGGCCCTTGGCTGAAAATAAACTACTTCTGGTTCATGAACTGAGTCTGAAAGAGCTGCAGCTCAAGTCGAGGCAGTCTGAGTCCAGCAGTGATGGTGGCAGCATATCTACAGGATCTGCTGTAGACAAAAAGGTTTGTATACCCAAGGATGTGGTGCCAAGTTATGTGGTGGGAGATGACATTGACAAGTGGTTTACTGCATATGAAGTTGCACTAAGGGCTCATGGAGTTCCTGAAGAGCAATGGTGGCAGGCTTTTGGAAACACATGCCAATACTTGAGAAGGACACAGTTTTTACACTGGAGGTTGGGGATGTGGACAAGTACCCCCCTGTGAAATCCATTTTGACTGCTAAATTTGGACTGACGCCTGAAAAGTATTGCCAGAGATTTAGGGACAGTAGCAAGCTCCCCAACCAAACCTGGGTAGACTTTTTTGACTTTTCCAGTAAGGCACTGAATGGCTGGGTGCAGGGTAGTAAAGTAAATGGTTATGCTGGGTTACACAATGTAATCATTAGAGAGCACCTGCTCAGTATCTGTTTTACAGAGTTGCACCAGCACCTAGTTGACAGTAAGCTGACTGATCTGAGGAAGCTTGCTGAGGAGAAAGCCCTCTGGGCTTGCACAGGGTGTCCAAGAACGTACCTGGGAGTGACCCCAAGAAGGGTGGTTCAGGTTCCCCCCAGCAGAATGAGGAGGAGGTTAAAGATGACCCAGACAAGTCTCAGAGTAAGGGGGGAGGAAAGGGTTCCCATGCCCCATCTGACAATCAGGTTGTTGGTCCTGGAGGGCAATGGCTCAGGGCACCCCATTTCCAACCCTGTTGCTTTGAGTGCTCCCAGCTAGGACACAAGCAGGTGGACTCTGTATGTCCAAAGAAACTACCCACTGATGGGACCTCTAAAGGGGTGGCCAATGTGGCCTTAGAGGAAAGTAGTCCCCCATGGCAGGTTATAGACTATGCCCTTATCTCCCTCAGTTGGGAGATAGACTCAGAGGGTGAGTTGGTGATCCCTGAGGGTGGGAGTTGTCACTTATACCAGGTGGGAGTGAATGGGGTCCCAGTCACTACTATGAGGGACACCAGGGCTAGTCATAACATGATGGTGGAGAGACTAGTTTCCCCCGAGCAGTACATCAGCCAGGTGTGTAGGGTGACTCCAGCCCATGGAGAAGATTTTTTACATCCTTTGGCTCTGGTATCCCTAGAGTGGGGTGGGGAGGTGACCCAGAGAAGGGTCATAGTTAGTCCCAGTGGCCCATTGACTGCATTCTGGGGAATGAATTACCGCTGGTGGCAGGAGAACTGGGAGGGCTGACCAGTAAGGGTGCCCTGACAGTTCAGTTTTTTGGCAGTACCACTCCCCAGAGGAGGGTATGGGAGCCCAGATGTAGGGGCAAGGTGAGGGGGGACTCACCCCTGCCCCCTGTTCAGCCTCTGGGTACCAACCTTAGGTTGATTAACCAGTGTCAGGATACCACCCCTGAACTGGTGGGAGGTAGAGTGGAGAAGGGGTAAAAGACTCCTGCGGCTACTGCCCCCATTCTGAGATGCATCAGAGGTCAGGGAAAACGTAGGAGCCCATAGGGAACTCCCTGCCAGCCCCAAGGATGGAGGAAAAGCTTACGCAATGGCCCCACTCAGCGCCTCCACTGAACAGTGGGTGGCCTGGCTCTTGACATTGACAGCTGTCAGTGGAGTCTGTTGGTTGCTGTCCTTGTGGACAGAGTTTTCCCTGGGTTGGGGACAGAAGTCAGACCCAGATAGTGGAATGGGCCACCTCACTTTGTTGGCCATGGTGCTACTATCTGCCTACTGGGATGCATCTGTGAGCAAATTAAGAACATGAGCTTCACAGATGGGGTCCACAGCTGAGGAAAAGGGTTCCACATGGGTCACTTCAGTGGCCCCAGAGAGCATAGACAGTAGAGCCCAACTGAGTTCAGAAAGGCATAGAACTGGCAAGTGCCCCTGCAGTAGTTGGCCATTGCCCATGTTCTATCTCCCTAAGCAGGGAAGTCCATCAAAGTATTGATTAGTGTACCCTGGCTTTAGGCTGGAAGGGGGATATGTTGGAAATGGCCTCTCTGAAGGGTCACCCCAAAACTTTCTGCCTTCCGCCTCTTCTTTTTCTGACCTCATTTTTGCTGGCTTTAGGACTCTGGACACTTTACCACTGCTAACCAGTGCTAATGTTCATGTACTCTCTCCCTAAAAACATGGTAACACTGGCTCATACCCAATTGGCATATTTAATCTACTTATAAGTCACTAAAAAAGTGCCCTACATGTGGCCAGGGCCTGTAAGTTAAAGGCTATTAGTGGGCCTGCAGCACTGATTGTGCCACCCACATAAGTAGCCCCTTAACCATGTCTTGTGCCTGCCATTGCAAGGTCTGTGTGTGCAATTTCACTGCCACTTCGACTTGGTATTTAAAAGTACTTGCCAAGCCTTAAACTCCCCTTTTTCTACATATAAGTCACCCCGAAGGAAGGCACTAGGCAACCCATAGGGCAGGGTGCTATGTAGGTAAAAGGCAGGACATGTACACATGTGTTTTCCATGTCCTGGTAGTGGAAAACTCCTAAATTCCTTTTCCAATACTGTGAGGCCTGCTCCTTTCATAGACTAGCACTAGGGCTACCCTCATATACTTTTGGAGTGGTAGATTCTGATTTGAAAGGGGTAACCAGGTCATATTTAATATGGCCAGAATGGTAATAGAAAATCCTGCTTATTGATGGGGTTGGATTTTATATTACTATTTTAGAAATGACATGTTTAGAAAGTGAGCATTTCACTGCATTCAAAACCATCTGTGCCTTACAGCCTGTCTCCAGTCAAAGTCTGGTCTGTGCTGGTTGACAGCTCCCTTGTACATTTCACCCAGACTACCACAAACAAAGGACACTCAGTCACACTTGCACTCATCTGCATTTTGAATGGGTCTTCCTTGGCCTGACACTTACATTACAAAGGCCAGTGGCCTGCCCTCACAATGGACTGCCAAACCCCCTACTGGGACCCTGGCAGACAAGATTGCACTGAAAGGGGAATTTGTGTACTTCAAAACCACTCTTTGAAAGACATTTCTGGGTGTATAAACTGGGTCTCTGACCCCACCAACTCAGGCACTTCTGGACCGGAACCTGCAACCTGTCAAGAGAAACTGCCTGTCTGCCCAAAGAACTCATCTGGACCACTTTGCTGAGAAGGACTGCTGCCCTGCTGTTGCCCTGCTGCCTTGCTGGCCTCTGACTTTGCTGAGAAGTGCTCTCCAAGGGCTTGGATTGAGCTTGCCTCCTGTTTTCTGAAGTCTCAGGACCAAAAAGATTTCATCTGTTCAGGAAACTCATTGTGCACCGTAAATCGGCACACAGCCTGCCGGAAACGATGCACAGCCTGTCTTGTGACCGAGAAATTGCCACACAGCCGAACCGGAACGACGCAGCCCAGCCTCCTGCGTGGAAATTTGACACAGCGCCTGCCTTGCGACAGAAAATTTGATGCACCGCCCCACCGGATTGATGCACAGCCAAACCGGAATGACGCAGCCGATTCCCTGTGTGGAAAATCAATGCAGTGGCTGCTGTGCGAGAGAAAATTTGACGCATCACCCCACCAGATTGACGCAACACCTGTGACTTCTTCCAGGATGCCCGGAATTTCCATGCATCGTCCCTGGGTGTCAAAAAGATCCCTCCCTGCATCGCAATGAGGAACCACAACTGCACGCCGAAAAACAACGCAAGCCCCTTGTAAAGAAATGACGCATCATCTGTGCCGTGTCAGAAAATCTGATGCAGACCATATTTTTCCAAGCATCTTCTCCTGTGCGGTCTCCGTGCGTGTTATTTTTTATGCAAACCGGGTACTTTGTGTAACCAAGAGACAACTATGGATTTCTAAGATTTAAGACTCTTTTTAAATTTGCAAAAGTGATATTTCAACTTGTTCTTAGTGAATCTTTATTGTTTTGACCTTATTTCATTCAGATAAATATCATCTATTTTTCTAAACCTGTATGGTGTATTTTTGTGGTGTTTTCACAGTGTTACTGTATGATTTATTGCACAAATACTTTACAGATTGCCTTCTAAGTTAAGCCTGACTGCTCATTGCCAAGCTACCAGAGGGTGGGCACAGGATAATTTGGATTGTGTGTGATTTACCATGACTAGGATTGTGGTCCCTACTTGGACAAGGGTGTTTACCTCTGCCAACTAGAGACCCCATTTCTAACACTCTTCTTTCATCTGTTTTAACTGATAGCAAAGGTTGACCTTTGGCAAATTTATTTCAAGATCATATTCTCTGCTGTGCGGAGTCCCCCAAGGGTAATCTCTAATCCCCACTCTTTTTAATATCTATGTGGCTCCACTTGCCAAACGTATTCATTCCATTGGCTTTGCCACGATTGGATATGCAGATGAAACCCATTTTGTGGTATCAATCTCCAGGCAATGTTGAGGAAGTGGCAGACAGATTTAACAACTGTATGCAGGCCATTGTAGAATGGATATGTAATAATTGCTTAAAATCGAATACTCAAAAGACGGACGTTCTTCTTATTGGGAAGGATGGCACTTTTTGGAACAAATCCTGATGACCTCTGGCTTTTTGTACTGCTCCGATGCCAGTTCCCAAAGTGAGAAATCTGGGAATCATATTTGATTTGGAGATATCATTTGTGGAACAGATTAATAAACTGGCACCTTCCTTCTTCTTTATTATAAAAACATTAAAGAAGGTTCTACCTTTTATTCCATCGGAAGTCAGTCTTTATCACGCTGATCTTGTCCAGACTTGATCATTGCAATGCTTTCTAACTAGGCATCAACCAGAGACCCTTAAACAAACTTCAGATGCTTCAGAATACAGCTTCTCATTTGATTAAGAACATTTCTAATTTTAATTCTGTTTCTGATGCTTTGGAGGAGCTTCACTGGCTCCCTAGATATTTTGCAGCTGGCACAATGTGGAAGGTCTTAGTATCAAGCTAGCGCCAAGATGCCCTTTGGGTATTCACTTGCTTCATCAATTTTAAATCAAATCTAAACCAAATTGTGTGAGGAGTAATAACACAGGCAAAAATTCGTGCAAAAATGGTTGTTCCCCATGAAATACTACCAAGGTATAATCAGTTGCAAAACTACACCCAGTGCCCAGCACAAATGTTATTTGCACCGGGGTGTTATTGTACCTAGTATTGCCTTATAAGTTATAACAACCACGTATGTTAGACAAAATTGTTGGACTGAAGTTTTCATGCTTCCTTTGCAACTGAACTCGTCATAGATCAGGGGTTGTCTATTCATATTACTCTATAATTCACGTTTTTGGCACCCTGCTGTGCCGGAGCACATAGCAGTAAACTGTACTAACGAAAGAAATATGTATGGCAGTTTTAGATGTTCTGTTTTCCTGTAATGGACAACTTTCTACCAATGCATTTACTATTGGAGTTAATTTTACCACTGGTTCTAACCCAGTGAAGGAGGTTTCACAGGCAGGCCCTATTCTTTTTCGTTTGGTTATGGGTGTTATTTTACCACTGCTGGTTTTTGCCTTTCACCACTTCTTATCGAATGCGACCCATAGCATTATCTTTCAGTTTGAGGAGCCTCTTATTTGTGGGTGATAAGTGAAAATATGATACCAAAAGTATGGCTTTGAGAGTGAGTGTTGGGGTGACCAATTGGAACAAGGCAAGAGCCACCAGTAGGCTCTTCTTCCTATGTAGTGCCAAGAGACTCATTGGGAGTAGGATATGCACTTTACAAATTAAAGTAAATACATAAATAAATAAAATATATAGAATAAATAAGTACATAAAGAAGTGACTAAAATAAATAAATAATAGAGAAACCAAGGTAATCCTTTAGGAAATGTTAGCAGAGGATGAAAGTATAAATCGCATTGCTTGTCTGCAGCAGACTGGGGAAGTCAAGATTTCGATGTATGACTTAATTAAAGCGCCTCTTTAACCTGTCATGATCTAAACAGAAGTTGCGTTACAATGTGGGACAAAGATCCCTTGGGAGGCGACCGTCTTTTCTCACGGCAGAATACCTCTGTCAGACTTGACGATAGAAGGCTGAATGCATCATTGACTTCAATGCAGGTCAACCTGTTTACCGACTCTTAATGTTCCTCAGAAGAGAGAGTTCTGAGAAATGTATCAAAGACAGCTGCACACTGGTACACTGGACACCAGGAGCTTGAACACAATCAAACATTTGCAAAGGCTACATGAGAATCAGCACGTCCCCCAAATAACAGTAGGCAAATATTGTTTTAATTAAACATTGCTAAAACCAGAAAGAAAGAAATCACACCACACCATTATCAGGAGTTTCACTTGGTGCTTAACAATAATCTTCTTTAACTGGTGCTGTGTTTTGCGGCAAATGTGAAATATATGAGGGATAAAGTACTCCCTGCCGTACAGTAGGGTATTGCAAGTCACAAGGGAGTTCCATAACCCTGCCTCGTTCCCTTATAAGGTTATGGAACTCCGAGGTGACTTGCAATATCCTTATTGTGTACGCAAGAGGGTACTTTAGCCCATATAATACATGATCACACCATCACCTTTCTACAAACCACTTAAAACCTTGGGGGCAAATTTATCAAATAATTTGTGTAGGTTTTGCACCATGCCATGGGGTGCAAAAGTGACACAACCCTTAAAATGAGATTTATCAAACCACACAAGGCCACCTTAGTGAAGATGCAGACACAGAAGACGCACATCTCCTAGACTAGTGGTGCATGTGTTCCAGTGGTTAAGTTCTTGCATTTTGCAAAGTGAGTAAGTCAGTGCTGGAATGCCACACAGTTAGGGGGTTATTCTAACTTTGGAGGAGGTGTTAATCCGTCCCAAAAGTGACGGAAAAGTGACGGATTTACCACCAGCCGTATTACGAGTCCATTATATCCTATGGAACTCGTAATACGGCTGGTGGTATATCCGTCACTTTACCGTCACTTTTGGGACGGATTAACACTCCTCCAAAGTTAGAATAACCCCCTAAGTCTTTAGCTGTATATCATGGCATGCCCGTACCACATGAGCCCAGCCAGACCAATCACCGGACAAAGGTTCAGGTATTTTAAGGGACGCAAGCATGGAAGAGTGAGCTGCTACTACTTCCCACTCTCCATTGACCTGTCAGGCACAGCATGGAGCTCTGTGCCTGGTGCTAGCCACTGCCTATCTTGTCTCCTTGATTCTACCTCAGCTTGGCCCTGCTTCAGCCGTGTAGCTATGAGCTCTGCAACCAGGTTAATGGCACTTGGGCCCGGAGGGACAGGGGCCAGACTGCCCTGCACCAGTGGTAAAAACATTGTTTACTTCATGTTTTTTCCTTAAGTATCTGCTGACTGCGTCAATTTATTCATGTTTTTCCTTCAAGTACCTGCCTGCTAGGAGTTTTCACTTTTGGGGGCTAGATTTCACAAGCTGGTATTTAGAGGCACTTAAAGCCATGACTGCATGCATACAGGTAGACATTTCGGATGCCACATCCAATGCCATGTGTATTCTACCTTTCAGAGGATTTAACAGGCCTGATGCAGCACGTGCACTATTTCTTTATCTGGGTGTTTAATGAATCTTTCTTCTCTGTTCCGAGCGGTGAGAAGATTTTACCAGATTAGTCAAATCAATTACAGTGCACCTCAATTTTCAAACATTAAACCTCTGAGTCCAAATTAAAGTTTGAAAGGGCTTTATTATAGACTGAAAGCCAAAGTTACATAAGCGAGTCTCAAAATCATAATATAGATATATCATAAAATCACCAATGGAGAATTAAGACATGGCACAATATTAAAACAAAGCAACATATAAAAGACCAAAACTTCATTAGTAACAATGAAGAAAATCAGTATGTGATGTCTGGATTCTAAAATTAAGTTCTCTTGCCTAACCACTGAATCTAGCTTCTAAACTATTCTAATACAAAAGAAACATCTGAGAAAGGTTAGCAAACAGAATTTCAGTAGAAGATTCTATTCAAGAGAGGTGCAGTGGCATAAAGCCACATAGAACGTATGAGGTCTGTACCCCTAAAAGGTCTCCTCTGAGCTGGGGACAAAGGGAATCTGAATCTCTTGCCAACTAAACCACACTTAAATCTTGATTTCCCAGGTGTGATGAGATCATACCCTAAACTCTCATTTGAAAATCAAAACTGGAAATCAATTATATCAATTATAATTGACACTTCTGTCTTCCGAAGCCTTCGGCATTCAACCTTGGCACACCCTCACCTTCAGAAATGTTAAAAGCTACAGCTGCCAATTCCAGGATACTCCTACCGTCCTGTAGCGCTTCTCTCAGACTCTCGTATCTCTTGTGCACAACAAGCTCCTTGTTAGTTTTGGCACCTGCAGTTTTGGAAAAACAAGGTTTCAGGTTGAAGATTAGAGCAAACTCTTGTGTTTTTCTGCTGCTCTCGCCATTTTTTTTTGTTTTTTTGTTTTTTTGTTCCAACACCATTACAACAAGGGGAACAGGGATACAGGTGGAATGAAGCAGGCACATTTGTGGGCTGAGGCACATCATGTGTGATTCATAAAATCATGAATGGTCCAGCCTGCAAGGTGTTCACTCTGTGTGTGCGGAGGGCGAGGGAGGGGGTGAGGATGCTGGTTTGTTTTGCACTGCTCTGGAGGTGTGTGGGTGTTTTGCACGTCTATTCTCCCCTTGCACCAATTCCTCTGACAGTGTGGGTGTTAATGTCAGGCACTGATTGTTTTTATTAGGCTTGTATTATTATAGCACTCAGATGGGTATTATCCAAGCACTGTTACCGGTAACCTGTGAGATTGCTCCCTCGGTTTACGCACCTGCTACAAAACTCTTACAGTGCAATACAATGACATTAATAGGAACACTTTTTTTACTTTTATTTTACTCAGCGCTTCATACTGCTCTTTTACCATTTATAAGAGCTGCAAATATCAGCTAGTGACCTTTCTTGTGTGTAGCGCGCTGAGAGCGCTGCAAGGGTTCTTGCCATTGACCTCGTTGCTTGTCAAGCAAAAAGGAATGTACAATGTTTTCATCAGTCGCAATACAACTAATGTGATGTGCGATTGACAACCAGTATTAAAAGGATTTTACCTTGTGCATTATCCTACCTGTTAAACAATATTTGTTGCTCCTACCCGATGCTGTTGTCATAATCTGTTTAAATGAAAAACAATAAATACATGTTTCCAAAATGTCTTTGAATAGCTTTATGATGGTCTTGAAGAGTAATAGTTCTTACTAGCAGATACACTCTTTAAAGTTCCTGGTCTATGACTTGTGGTTCTTTCGTCTTCCCGCTTAGATAGATCTTTAGGTTTATCAGTCATTGGTTGGTTTGCAGTGCCCTGGTGAAATGATTTGAGTTATACCTTAACTCATCATATGATTGTTATTTTTGCTCTGGGATATTGCATTGTTTATAACACTTTTATTATAACTTTTCAACATGCTGCACAGCAGCCACAATGCTCTACAGCATAGTTTAAAGAAGTTGGAAAAGCCAATAGCTCTGGCAAAACACTTATAAGGTCCCAAAGGCGAGACCTATTGGCTATGTCAATGCTTGTTTTATGTAGTTTTCACAAATATTTTCTCAGAAAGAAATTAGGAAATATCTGGGTGACCTAAGATTTAGGCTTCCCATCTTACATTATACTCAAAAAGGTTTCAAGTGGAGCAAATCTGGAATTTCAGAGAACATTTTCAGCATCTTCAGAATGCCCCCAACGGAAAGCTCAATTGTTCCAGGTGCCTCTAACAGGTGTTGCTTTTGTACAACTCTCTGTGATGCTAATTTTAACAGTCTTGAAAGGGTGAAAGTCAACCTTCAAGTAATTGCAGTACATACAATGTATATATATATATATATATATATATATACATATAGATATATAGATATAAATATATAGATATATAAAAGTGTAATGTCAGCATTTAGGCCAGATCTGTTCCATAGTTAATCATCCCCACCTCACAGTAATACTTACCCAAAACACGGCTTTCCAGATGTTATGAATATTGTGTAATGGAGATGGAAAACAACACAACTCAATAATTGAGATAAGGCTGGCAGTGATCAATACATATTTAGGTAATATTCTGTTGCCTCTTGCTGTAAATTGCCTGTGTCCTGAACAGACCTTTTTTACCTTAACAGGAATGGTTGTTATTAATGGGCTCCCACTGCCAGAATCAGCCTGCATAAGCTCATTCAGTGAGTGAAAGGTTTTTTAGTATGTTTAGTATGTTTGTATCTTATTTACATTTTTAAGAGATTAAGCATTTCAGCAGGATGGTACATGGCAACAAGTGGGATGTGAGGAAGACATCAGAGTGGATGCCATATTGATTGTGATATGGTTTTGTGTGAGATGAATGAGTACAGAACAATGTCCACAAGCAAGTAATCTATCTATCTATCTATCTATCTATCTATCTATCTATCTATCTATCTATCTATCTATCTATCTATCTATCTATCCACCTATATATATATATATATATATATATATATAGATCGCCTCTAGGTAGTATAGTTAGGACCATGTTTCCATAGATAAAAAGTGTTTTTTGACTTGCCTATATCATTGGCACCCTTTGACGAAAGTTTTGGGGTGATCTGTCAAGCGGGGGCTGAGAAAAAGGGGGGGTAAAAAAACATTGCATTTTCCAAGTTAATTCCTATAGGACCTTTAAACACAACTACAGCCTGAGCCACTGGACAGAATGACACCAAACTTGGCAGAAAGTGTAGGAAAGTACCATCTTGCCTGGCATGTTACCCCCAATTTTCACTGTATATATGTTGTTTTAGTTGTATGTGTCACTGGGACCCTGTTCACCAGGGCCCCAGTGCTCATAAGTGTGCCTGAATGTGTTACCTGTGTAGTGACTAACTGTCTCACTGAGGCTCTGCTAATCAGAACCTCAGTGGTTATGCTCTCTCATTTCTTTCACATTGTCACTAACAGGCTAGTGACCAATTTTACCAATTTACATTGGCTTTCTGGAACACCCTTATAATTCCCTAGTATATGGTACTGAGGTACCCAGGGTATTGGGGTTCCAGGAGATCCCTATGGGCTGCAGCATTTCTTTTGCCACCCATAGGGAGCTCTGACAATTCTTACACAGGCCTGCCACTGCAGCCTGAGTGAAATAACGTCCACGTTATTTCACAGCCATTTTACACTGCATTTAAGTAACTTATAAGTCACCTATATGTCTAACCTTTACCTGGTAAAGGTTAGGTGCAAAGTGACTTAGTGTGAGGGCACCCTGGCACTAGCCAAGATGCCCCCACATTGTTCAGGGCCAATTCCCTGAACTTTGTGAGTGCGGGGATACCATTACACGCGTGTACTACATATAGGTCACTACCTATATGTAGCTTCACAATGGTAACTCCGAATATGGCCATGTAACATGTCTAAGATCATGGAATTGCCCCCTCTATGCCATCCTGGCATTATTGGGACAATTCCATGATCCCAGTGGTCTGTAGCACAGACCCTGGTTCTGCCAAACTGCCTTTCCTGGGGTTTCACTGCAGCTGCTGCTGCTGCCAACCCCTCAGACAGGTTTCTGCCCCCCTGGGGTCAAGCCAGGCTTGTCCCAGGATGGCAGAACAAAGGACTTCCTCTGAGAGAGGGTGTTACACCCTCTCCCTTTGGAAAATGGTGTGAAGGCAGGGGAGGAGTAGCCTCCCCCAGCCTCTGGAAATGCTTTCTTGGGCACAGCTGTGCCCAATTCTGCATAAGCTAGTCTACACCGGTTCAGGGACCCCTTAGCCCCTGCTCTGGCGCGAAACTGGACAAAGGAAAGGGGAGTGACCACTCCCCTGACCTGCACCTCCCCTGGGAGGTGTCCAGAGCTCCTCCAGTGTGCTCCAGACCTCTGCCATCTTGGAAACAGAGGTGCTGCTGGCACACTGGACTGCTCTGAGTGGCCAGTGCCACCAGGTGACGTCAGAGACTCCTTCTGATAGGCTCCTTCAGGTGTTAGTAGCCTATCCTCTCTCCTAGGTAGCCAAACCCTCTTTTCTGGCTATTTAGGGTCTCTGTCTCTGGGGAAACTTTAGATAACGAATGCAAGAGCTCATCCGAGTTCCTCTGCATCTCTCTCTTCACCTTCTGATAAGGAATCGACTGCTGACCGCGCTGGAAGCCTGCAAACCTGCAACATAGTAGCAAAGACGACTACTGCAACTCTGTAACGCTGATCCTGCCGCCTTCTCGACTGTTTTCCTGCTTGTGCATGCTGTGGGGGTAGTCTGCCTCCTCTCTGCACCAGAAGCTCCGAAGAAATCTCCCGTGGGTCGACGGAATCTTCCCCCTGCAACCGCAGGCACCAAAAAGCTGCATTACCGGTCCCTTGGGTCTCCTCTCAGCACGACGAGCGAGGTCCCTCGAATCCAGCAACTGTGTCCAAGTGACCCCCACAGTCCAAGTTTAGTGGAGGTAAGTCCTTGCCTCACCTCGCTAGACTGCATTGCTGGGAACCGCGACTTTTGCAGCTACTCCGGCCCCTGTGTACTTCCGGCGGAAATCCTTTGTGCACAGTCAAGCCTGGTCCACGGCACTCTAACCTGCATTGCACGACTTTCTAAGTTGGTCTCCGGCGACGTGGGACTCCTTTGTGTAACTTCGGGTGAGCACCATTTCATGCATCCTTGTAGTGCCTGTTTCTGGCACTTCTCCAGGTGCTACCTGCTGCTGAGAGGGCTCCTTGTCTTGCTCGACGTCCCCTCTACCTCTTGGTCCAATTTGCAACCTCCTGGTCCCTCCTGGGCCACAGCAGCGTCCAAAAACGCTAACCGCACGATTTGCAGCTAGCAAGGCTTGTTGGCGTTCTTTCGGCGGGAAAACACTTCTGCACGACTCTCCAAGGCGAGAGGGATCCGTCCACCAAAGGGGAAGTCTCTAGCCCTTTTCGTTCCTGCAGAAACCTTTGCTTCTTCTGTCCAGTAGAAGCTCCTTTGCACCCACAGCTGGCATTTCCTGGGCATTTGCCCATCTCCGACTTGCTTGTGACTTTTGGACTTGGTCCCCTTGTTTCACAGGTACCCTAGATTGGAAATCCATCGTTGTTGCATTGTTGGTTTGTGTCTTTCCTGCATTATTCCTCTATCACGACTTCTTTGTGTTCTAGGGAACTTTAGTGCACTTTGCACTCACTTTTCAGGGTCTTGGGGAGGGCTAATTTTCTAACTCTCACTATTTTCTAATAGTCCCAGCGACCCTCTACAAGGTCACTTAGGTTTGGGGTCCATTTGTGGTTCGCATTCCACTTTTGGAGTATATGGTTTGTGTTGCCCCTATCCCTATGTATCTCCATTGCATCCTATTGTAACTATACATTGTTTGCACTGTTTTCTAAGACTATACTGCATATTTTTAGTACTGTGTACATATATCTTGTGTATATTTCCTATCCTGTCACTGAGGGTACACTCTAAGATACTTTGGCATATTGTCATAAAAATAAAGTACCTTTATTTTTAGTATAACTGTGTATTGTGTTTTCTTATGATATTGTGCAAGTGACACTTGTGGTACGGTAGTAGCTTCACACGTCTCCTAGTTCAGCCTAAGCTGCTCTGCTAAGCTACCATTATCTATCAGCCTAAGCTGCTAGACACCCTATACACTAATAAGGGATAACTGGGCCTGGTGCAAGGTGCAAGTACCCCTTGGTACTCACTACAAGCCAGTCCAGCCTCCTACATTGGTTGTGCAGTGGTGGGATAAGTGCTTTGAGACTACTTACCACTCTTGTCATTGTACTTTTCATAAGAGAAAAATATACAAAACAGGTTCAGTGTGTGTACACAAAGCTAAAAAGTTTTGCATTTCCTGTTTTCACTGTTTTCAAAGTGCTGAAAAGTACTTCTAAAACTTTCAAAAAGTTCTTAAAAGCTTAAAAAGTTTTTTTTCTATCTTTCCAAAAAGTTCTGAAAACTTTTTTCTCTTTTTCTATCACTTTAACTCTCTCTAAAAATGTCTGGCACAGGCCAAAATGTTGATCTGTCCAAACTTGCATATGACAACCTTAGCTGGAAAAGAGCAAGGAGTCTCTGTATAGAGAGAGGTTTGAGTGTAGGGAAGAATCCTTCCTTGGAATTATTGCTTAACATGCTTAGAGAACAAGATAAGGCTAAAAGTGCCCCATCTGTTGAAAAAGTAGCTAATGGTTCCCAATCTGATCCAGGGACTCCCCCAGGAAAAGATTCAGGAAAGAAACTTCCTAGCCTGCCCATTACTAGACAGTCTAGCATAGTTGGTAATGATGATGAGCCACCCCATACAAATAGTGTTGTCTCACATCATAGCAAAAGCATTTATTCTAACCATACTGGTAGTGATGTTTCTGTTAGCCAAGCTGTTAGGGTGGCTTCTGTAAGGGACAGGTCTCCTTCTGTTCATTCCCATCATACCTCTGTATCTAGGAATGTCCCTCCCACCAACCCTGATGACAGAATGTTAGAGAGGGAACTCAATAAGTTGAGGGTGGAACAAACCAGACTGAAGCTTAAAAAGCAACAGCTGGATTTGGATAGACAGTCTTTTGAACTAGAGAAGGAAAGACAGAAGTTGGGTTTAGATACCCATGGTGGCAGCAGCAGTATTCCCCATAGTCATCCTGTAAAAGAGCATGATTCCAGGAATCTGCACAAGATAGTTCCCCCTTATAAGGAGGGGGATGACATTAACAAGTGGTTTGCTGCACTTGAGAGGGCCTGTGTTGTACAAGATGTCCCTCAAAGGCAGTGGGCTGCTATCCTATGGCTATCATTTAGTGGAAAAGGTAGGGATAGGCTCCTTACTGTGAACGAAAGTGATGCCAATAATTTCCATGTTCTTAAGAATGCACTCCTGGATGGTTATGGCTTAACCACTGAACAATACAGGATAAAGTTCAGAGAGACCAAAAAGGAGTCTTCACAAGACTGGGTTGATTTCATTGACCATTCAGTGAAGGCCTTGGAGGGGTGGTTACATGGCAGTAAAGGTACTGATTATGACAGCCTGTATAACTTAATCCTGAGAGAGCATATTCTTAATAATTGTGTGTCTGATTTGTTGCACCAGTACTTGGTGGACTCTGATCTGACCTCTCCCCAAGAATTGGGAAAGAAGGCAGACAAATGGGTCAGAACAAGGGTGAACAGAAAAGTTCATACAGGGAGTGACAAAGATGGCAACAAAAAGAAGGATGGTAAGTCTTCAGACAAGGGTGGGGACAAATCTAAAAATGAGTCTTCATCAGGCCCACAATAACACTCTGGTGGGGGTGGTGGGTCCAAATCCTCCTTTAATCAGAACAAGGAAAAGAAACCATGGTGCTATTTATGAAAAATAAAAGGCCATTGGACAACAGAACCCAGTTGTCCAAAGAAAGGCACCAATGCTCCTACCACTACAACCCCTACTGCTACACCTAGTGTCCCTACTAATAGCAGTGGTGGTGGGAGCAAACCTACTAATAGCCAATCCAAGGGAGTAGCTGGGCTCACTATTGGTAACTTAGTTGGGGTTGGCCTTGTTAGGGAGGCCACAGAGGCTGTGTTAGTCTCTGAGGGGGCTATTGATTTAGCCACCTTAGTTGCTTGTCCCCTTAATATGGATAAGTACAAGCAGCTACCCCTAATAAATGGTGTTGAGGTTCAGGCCTACAGGGACACTGGTGTCAGTGTGACTATGGTCATAGAGAAACTGGTCCACCCTGAACAACACCTACTTGGTCACCAGTACCAAGTAACCGATGCTCACAACAACACACTTAGCCACCCCATGGCTGTTGTTAATCTCAACAGGGGGGGGGTTACTGGTCCAAAGAAAGTTGTGGTAGCCACAGATTTACCTGTAGACTGTCTACTAGGCAATGATTTGGAGACATCAGCTTGGTCAGATGTGGAGTTGGAGGCCCAGGCAGCAATGCTGGGCATCCCAGGGCATATTTTTGCTTTGACAAGGGCTCAGGCCAAAAAGCAAAAAGGACAGGGAAGCTTGGATCCTGGAACAATGGACCAAGTGCTCCCTAAAGCTAGGGCTAGTAGAAGCAAACCACTTCCTACTATCCCTCCCTCTACAGTGGATTCTAATTCTGAGGAAGAAGAATTCCCTCCCTGTGCAGAACCTACACCAGAGGAGCTGGAAGCAGACACTGCTGAGATTTTGGGTGAAGCGGGGCCTGCCAGAGAGGAGCTGAGTGTGGCACAGCAAACCTGTCCCACATTAGAGGGTCTGAGACAGCAAGCTGTCAAACAGGCTAATGGGGATGTCAGTGACTCTCGCAGAGTTTACTGGGAGGACAACCTCTTGTACACTGAGCATAGGGATCCCAAACCTGGAGCTGCCAGGAGATTAGTGATTCCTCAGGAGTACAGAAAGTTCCTCCTAACCCTGGCACATGACATTCCCCTAGCTGGGCATCTAGGACAAATGAAAACTTGGGACAGGCTTGTTCCCCTGTTTCATTGGCCTAGAATGTCTGAGGACACAAAGGAATTTTGTAAGTCCTGTGAAACCTGTCAAGCCAGTGGCAAGACAGGTGGCACCCCAAAGGCACCCCTTATTCCACTGCCTGTGGTTGGGGTTCCCTTTGAGAGGGTAGGGGTTGACATAGTTGGCCCCCTTGACCCTCCTACTGCTTCAGGCAATAGATTCATCTTGGTGGTAGTGGACCATGCCACAAGATACCCTGAAGCTATTCCTTTAAGGACCACTATAGCTCCTGCAGTGGCAAAGGCCCTCCTGGGAATATTTTCCAGGGTGGGCTTCCCAAAGGAAGTAGTATCAGACAGAGGAAGCAATTTCATGTCTGCATACTTAAAGGCCATGTGGAAGGAGTGTGGTGTAACTTATAAGTTCACAACACCCTATCATCCACAAACAAATGGACTGGTGGAGAGATTTAACAAAACTCTCAAAGGCATGATTATGGGTCTCCCTGAAAAACTCCGCAGGAGATGGGATATCCTTTTACCATGCCTCCTTTTTGCCTACAGGGACGTACCCCAGAAAGGAGTGGGCTTTAGCCCCTTTGAACTTCTTTTTGGACACCCTGTTAGGGATCCACTCACACTTGTAAAGGAGGGTTGGGAACAACCTTTAAAAGCTCCTAAGCAGGATATTGTGGACTATGTACTTGACCTCAGATCAAGGATGGCTGAGTATATGAAAAAGGCCAGTAAGAACCTTCAGGCCAGCCAAGAGCTCCAGAAGCAATGGCATGATCAGAAGGCTGTTTTGGTGCAGTACCAACCAGAACAGAAAGTGTGGGTCTTGGAGCCTGTGGCCCCAAGAGCACTCCAAGATAAATGGAGTGGACCCCACACAATTGTTGAGAAAAAGGGTGAAGTCACTTATTTAGTTGACTTAGGCACTGCCAGGAGTCCCCTCAGGGTGCTCCATGTCAACCGCCTGAAACCCTACTATGACAGGGCTGATCTCACCCTGCTCATGGCAACTGATGAGGGACAGGAAGAAGACAGTGATCCTCTACCTGATCTCTTCTCTTCCACAGAACAAGATGCTCTTGTGGAAGGTGTAGTTTTGGCTGATTGTCTTACTGCTGAGCAGAAAGACCATTGCATAAATCTCCTGGGTCAGTTTTCTGAACTCTTCTCTACTGTGCCAGGTACCACTTCTTGGTGTGAGCACACTATAGATACTGGAGACAGTTTACCTGTCAAAAGTAAGATCTATAGGCAGCCTGGCCATGTCAGGGACTGCATAAAGCAAGAGGTGCAGAAAATGCTAGAACTAGGAGTGGTTGAGCACTCTGAAAGTCCATGGGCTTCTCCTGTGGTACTTGTACCAAAACCCCATTCCAAAGATGGAAAGAAGGATATGCGGTTTTGTGTAGACTATAGAGGTCTCAACTTAGTAACCAAAACTGATGCTCACCCTATACCCAGGGCAGATGAGCTCATAGATACACTGGCATCTGCCAAGTATCTAAGCACTTTTGATTTGACTGCAGGGTATTGGCAGATCAAATTGTCAGAAGATGCTAAACCTAAGACTGCATTTTCAACCATTGGAGGACATTACCAATTCACAGTAATGCCTTTTGGTTTGAAGAATGCACCTGCCACTTTTCAGAGGCTGGTGAACACAGTCCTGCAAGGGCTGGAGACTTTCAGTGCAGCATATTTGGACGATATAGCTGTCTTTAGCTCCAGCTGGGATGATCACCTGGTCCACCTATGGAAAGTTTTGGAGGCCCTGCAAAAGGCAGGCCTCACTATCAAGGCTTCAAAGTGCCAGATAGGGCAGGGTAAGGTGGTTTATCTGGGACACCTTGTTGGTGGGGAACAGATTGCACCACTTCAGGGGAAAATCCAAACAATTATTGATTGGGTTCCCCCTACAACTCAGACTCAGGTGAGAGCCTTCCTAGGCCTCACTGGGTATTACAGGAGGTTCATTAAGAACTATGGCTCCATTGCAGCCCCTCTTAATGACCTCACATCCAAGAAAATGCCTAAAAAGGTATTATGGACAGCAAACTGTCAGAAAGCTTTTGAGGAGCTGAAGCAGGCCATGTGCTCTGCACCTGTCCTGAAAAGCCCTTGTTACTCTAAAAAATTCTATGTCCAAACTGATGCATCTGAATTAGGAGTAGGGGCAGTCCTATCACAACTTAATTCTGAGGGCCAGGATCAACCTGTTGCTTTTATTAGTAGGAGGTTGACCCCTAGAGAAAAGCGTTGGTCTGCCATAGAGAGGGAGGCCTTTGCTGTGGTCTGGGCTCTGAAGAAGTTGAGGCCATACCTGTTTGGCACTCACTTCATTGTTCAGACAGACCACAAACCTCTACTTTGGCTAAAACAAATGAAAGGGGAAAATCCTAAATTGTTGAGGTGGTCCATATCCCTACAGGGAATGGACTATACAGTGGAACATAGACCTGGGAGTAGCCACTCCAATGCAGATGGACTCTCCAGATATTTCCACTTAGACAATGAAGACTCATCAGGTCATGGCTAGTCTTATTGTCCTTCGTTTGGGGGGGGGGGTTGTGTAGGAAAGTACCATCTTGCCTGGCATGTTACCCCCAATTTTCACTGTATATATGTTGTTTTAGTTGTATGTGTCACTGGGACCCTGTTCACCAGGGCCCCAGTGCTCATAAGTGTGCCTGAATGTGTTACCTGTGTAGTGACTAACTGTCTCACTGAGGCTCTGCTAATCAGAACCTCAGTGGTTATGCTCTCTCATTTCTTTCACATTGTCACTAACAGGCTAGTGACCAATTTTACCAATTTACATTGGCTTTCTGGAACACCCTTATAATTCCCTAGTATATGGTACTGAGGTACCCAGGGTATTGGGGTTCCAGGAGATCCCTATGGGCTGCAGCATTTCTTTTGCCACCCATAGGGAGCTCTGACAATTCTTACACAGGCCTGCCACTGCAGCCTGAGTGAAATAACGTCCACGTTATTTCACAGCCATTTTACACTCCACTTAAGTAACTTATAAGTCACCTATATGTCTAACCTTTACCTGGTAAAGGTTAGGTGCAAAGTTACTTAGTGTGAGGGCACCCTGGCACTAGCCAAGATGCCCCCACATTGTTCAGGGCCAATTCCCTGAACTTTGTGAGTGCGGGGACACCATTACACGCGTGTACTACATATAGGTCACTACCTATATGTAGCTTCACAATGGTAACTCCGAATATGGCCATGTAACATGTCTAAGATCATGGAATTGCCCCCTCTATGCCATCCTGGCATTATTGGGACAATTCCATGATCCCAGTGGTCTGTAGCACAGACCCTGGTACTGCCAAACTGCCTTTCCTGGGTTTCACTGCAGCTGCTGCTGCTGCCAACCCCTCAGACAGGTTTCTGCCCCCCTGGGGTCAAGCCAGGCTTGTCCCAGGATGGCAGAACAAAGGACTTCCTCTGAGAGAGGGTGTTACACCCTCTCCCTTTGGAAAATGGTGTGAAGGCAGGGGAGGAGTAGCCTCCCCCAGCCTCTGGAAATGCTTTCTTGGGCACAGATGTGCCCAATTCTGCATAAGCCAGTCTACACCGGTTCGGGGACCCCTTAGCCCCTGCTCTGGCGCGAAACTGGACAAAGGAAAGGGGAGTGACCACTCCCCTGACCTGCACCTCCCCTGGGAGGTGTCCAGAGCCCCTCCAGTGTGCTCCAGACCTCTGCCATCTTGGAAACAGAGGTGCTGCTGGCACACTGGACTGCTCTGAGTGGCCAGTGCCACCAGGTGACGTCAGAGACTCCTTCTGATAGGCTCCTTCAGGTGTTAGTAGCCTATCCTCTCTCCTAGGTAGCCAAACCCTCTTTTCTGGCTATTTAGGGTCTCTGTCTCTGGGGAAACTTTAGATAACGAATGCAAGAGCTCATCCGAGTTCCTCTGCATCTCTCTCTTCACCTTCTGATAAGGAATCGACTGCTGACCGCGCTGGAAGCCTGCAAACCTGCAACATAGTAGCAAAGACGACTACTGCAACTCTGTAACGCTGATCCTGCCACCTTCTCGACTGTTTTCCTGCTCGTGCATGCTGTGGGGGTAGTCTGCCTCCTCTCTGCACCAGAAGCTCCGAAGAAATCTCCCGTGGGTCGACGGAATCTTCCCCCTGCAACCGCAGGCACCAAAAAGCTGCATTACCGGTCCCTTGGGTCTCCTCTCAGCACGACGAGTGAGGTCCCTCGAATCCAGCAACTGTGTCCAAGTGACCCCCACAGTCCAGTGACTCTTCAGTCCAAGTTTGGTGGAGGTAAGTCCTTGCCTCACCTCGCTAGACTGCATTGCTGGGAACCGCGACTTTTGCAGCTACTCCGGCCCCTGTTCACTTCCGGCGGAAATCCTTTGTGCACAGCCAAGCCTGGGTCCACGGCACTCTAACCTGCATTGCACGACTTTTTAAGTTGGTCTCCGGCGACGTGGGACTCCTTTGTGTAACTTTGGGTGAGCACTGTTTCACGCATCCTTGTAGTGCCGGTTTCTGGCACTTCTCCGGGTGCTACCTGCTGCTGAGAGACTCCTTGTCTTGCTCGACGTCCCCTCTACCTCCTGGTCCAATTTGCGACCTCCTGGTCCCTCCTGGGCCACAGCAGCATCCAAAAACGCTAACCACACGATTTGCAGCTAGCAAGGCTTGTTGGCGTTCTTTCGGCGGGAAAACACTTCTGCACGACTCTCCAAGGCGAGTGGAATCCGTCCACCAAAGAGGAAGTCTCTAGCCCTTTTCGTTCCTGCAGAAACCTTTGCTTCTTCTGTCCAGTAGAAGCTCCTTTGCACCCACAGCTGGCATTTCCTGGGCATTTGCCCATCTCCGACTTGCTTGTGACTTTTGGACTTGGTCCCCTTGTTCCACAGGTACCCTAGATTGGAAATCCATCATTGTTGCATTGTTGGTTTGTGTCTTTCCTGCATTATTCCTCTATCACGACTTCTTTGTCTTCTAGGGAACTTTAATGCACTTTGCGCTCACTTTTCAGGGTCTTGGGGAGGGCTAATTTTCTAACTCTCACTATTTTCTAATAGTCCCAGCGACCCTCTACAAGGTCACATAGGTTTGGGGTCCATTCGTGGTTCGCATTCCACTTTTGGAGTATATGGTTTGTGTTGCCCCTATCCCTATGTGTCTCCATTGCATCCTATTGTAACTATACATTGTTTGCACTGTTTTCTAAGACTATACTGCATATTTTTTGTACTGTGTACATATATCTTGTGTATATTTCCTATCCTCTCACTGAGGGTACACTCTAAGATACTTTGGCATATTGTCATAAAAATAAAGTACCTTTATTTTTAGTATAACTGTGTATTGTGTTTTTTTATGATATTGTGCAAGTGACACTTGTGGTACTGTAGTAGCTTCACACGTCTCCTAGTTCAGCCTAAGCTGCTCTGCTAAGCTACCATTATCTATCAGCCTAAGCTGCTAGACACCCTATACACTAATAAGGGATAACTGGGCCTGGTGCAAGGTGCAAGTACCCCTTGGTACTCACTACAAGCCAGTCCAGCCTCCTACAGAAAGCTTTCACTTATCTGGTGTAAATCCGTTCAGTAGTGTTTGAGAAATTAAAGGGAAAATAAATTTGTATATCTAGGGAAGCAGATCCTTCGCAAATAAAGTGTGAAAATTCATGAATTTTTGTGAACATGCGTGTGAAAAAAAGCGCTGTAATGGGCTGACAACAACCTGACAAGAAAGTTGCGCCGCCATTTTATTTCACAGGACATGGCCTCCAGGGGTGAAAATCCTAATTGAAAGTGGCATAAGGGGTCAGTGTGAAGGTACCCTGTCCCCAGAGGTGTGATATAGGTGTGTCCGAGTGGCAAATTATGGCTTTTAAACAATTTTGTGTCACACAAGTGATATTGGCGAAAATCCGCAAATTTTCACTAATTTTCACAAATTTTCACAAATTTTGTGTGAATTACTTGCGAATGTGAAAAAATGTGAAGCAAAAAACACAGACTCATTCATATACTAATTTATTCACTCATGCATGCACTCAGAGGCTCACATTCCCCACTCCCACAGCCACCCAGACACTCATGCACCCCCTCAGACCCACTCATAGACTTACACACCCACTTTCAGTCCCACTTAGACACTCACGTACCCACTCACAGATCCACTGAGAGAGAGAGGCCCTGTGCCCAACCTGCGCTGTGCACGGGGTTCGGTGGTTTTAAGGGCTTGCCTGAAAGGTCTGGTTGCAGGCTAGGCCCTGCGACCAACCCCGCCGCGCACGGCCAGAGGCCGTGTGCGGTCGGGGTTGGAATAACATATAGTAATTAAAATTACTTTATGTAAAAAATAAACGTAGAGATTCACTGAAAAAAAACAAAGGTTACAGGGATGTTATAGTTAGGTTCTGAATTTACTCATATAAAACCATAGAAATTCAGCAGTTGTAGATATAGTATTTTCAAGTAACTATAACTCACGCCCTAAGGAAACTATAACTCATGTCTCCGCCGTGCACAGCGAAATATTCAACATATTACATCACTGATAGGATCTTGGCATCTTTGATATTATCACTGCAACATTTGCAATAAAATTATTGATAAGAAAACTGTACATGGTAAGGGTGTGAGTTATAGTTACCTAAGGGCGTGAGTTATAGTTACTTGAAAGCACTCTAACTATAACTGCTGAATTTCTATAGTTTTGTACGAGTAAATTCAGAACCTAACTTATATAGATATATATAGGTATATAGCGATATATTATCTACTGGTGACAGCCAGTAGGTACTTATAGTTAAGACAAACCTTTTCCGTTGGAAAGTTTTTTGTTTTGCAAATAGCTTTGGCGCCGTTTGACAAATCTTCACAAAACTTTCAAAGCTAGTAGGGCAGTCAGTTCAGCTGCTGTGTTGAAACGTTTGGGGTTGTTAGACTTGGCATCCTTGGCTTGGTCTCCCCTAAATTTTTGCCTCTGTTTCCCAGGTTGTTGATGTGTGTTGGACTCTGTTTTTGCTGTTTTTGTTACTCTGGGCACTTTACCACTGCTATCCGGTGCTCAAGTGCAAGGGCTCCTATGTGAAATGTATGTGTAATTGGCTTTCCTTGATTGGCATACTTGATTTAGTTCCTAGTACTGTGCAGTAGAGGTGCCCAGGGCCTGTAAATCAAATGCTATAGTGAGCCTGCATCACTGGTTGTGCCACCCACATTAGTAGCCCTGTAAATATGGCTCAGACCTTTCACTGCAGTGTCTGTGTGTGCAGTTTTAACCACTTGCCAGGTCTAAACCTCCCCTTTTCTTACATGTAAGGCACCCCTAAGGTGGGCCCTAAGTAGCCCCATGGGCAGGGTGCAGTATATGTTTAAGGTGGGACATATACTAATGTGTTTTATATGTCCTGACAGTGAAATACTGCCAAATTCAGTTTTCACTGTTGCAAGGTTAACATGAGGGCTGCCTTTAAATATTATTAAAGCACAGATTCCCTTTGGGAGTAGATGGACCTATGGAGTTTGGGGTCTCTGAACTCACAATTTAAAAATACATCTTTTAGTGAAGTTGGTTTTGAGATTGTGTGTTTGAAAATGCCACTTTTAGAAAGTTGGCATTGTCTTGCTTAAACCATTCTGTGACTCTTCCTGTTTGTGGATTTCCTGTCTGGGTTAGCTTGACAGTTGGGCTGTTTGCACCTCTCTCTAGACAGTGACACAAAGGGAGCTGGGGTATAGCCTGCATATCCCGATGAGCCATCTGTGCTAGGAGGGAGGGTAGGAGTGATCACTTACACCTGAAAGGGCTGTGACTGCCCTTCCAGAATGCAGTCTCCAACCCCATGGTGTGTGTCTGGGGCCTGGCCTGGGCAAGGCAGGATCTCACAAACAAGAGAGACTTTCCTTTGAAGTAAGCCTACTTCAAAGGCAGAAAGGGGTATAAGAAGAACACCCAAAACACCTGAAAAGTAGATCACTTCTGGAATCAAGAGGAACCTCTGCCAAGGAGAAGAGCTGAATAGCTGAGGAGAACTGCTGCTCTGTCTGTGACTGTGCTTTGTGGAGTTATCCTGCAGTTGCTGCTTCTGCCTGTGAAAGGGAACAAAGACTGGACTTTGTTGTGCATGCCTGCTTGTGAAGAATCTCCAAGGGCTTGAACTGAGCTTGCCTCCTGTTGTTGAAGTCTCATGGCCATCAAAGACTTCCCCTGTTAGCACCTGGACTCTCTGCTGAGACTCCTGCCCTGCCAAGTGGTGTCCTATGCAGTTCCTGGGCCCTTGAAATGTGGAGCTGGCAGACAAAGACTGAAAACCCATGCACAGACAACCGTGCGGGGAAATTTTAGACACACCTTCCGTGAAATGGCTGATAAACAATGCACCACCGGCTTCACGGCTGAAATCAACACTCCACCTGCATCGCGGCTGGAAGATCAACGCAAAGTGGCTGGAGAAATGATGCACAGCAACCACTAACGAGGCTGATAATGACGCAAACCCCACGCATTGCGGTTTTGGTATACTGCGCAACCGTATTTTCAACGCAATATCGCTGGGCATGGAAAAACAACGCAAAGCCTGCCTGGATCGAGGTGCCCATCCGGATCAACACATCGCTCTCTTGTGGGAGAGAAGAAACGACACACGTCGACTCGACCAGAGGAGGAAAGACACATGCTCTCACTTGCAAGTGAGAAATCGATGCATCGCTGGCCTTTTTCGACGCACACTCGCTCGTGCGATTTTATTTTGACGCTACCCAGGCACTTTTGTGAAATAACAGCATTCTCACAATTTTCTAAGGATTAAGACTCTTATTCTTTGAAAATTCATAATTTTACTTGTGTATGTTGGATTTTTGTCATTTTGGTCTTGTTTTGTTTAGATAAATATTACCTATTTGTCTAAACCTGTGTTGTGTCATTTTGGAGTGTTTTCACTGGATTACTGTGTGTGTTGGTACAAATACTTTACACATTGCTTCTGTAGTTAAGCCTACCTACTCGTGCCAAGCTACCAACAGGGTGAGCGGGGGTTAACCAAGAGTGATTCTCCTTTGCCCTGATTAGAGTGCTTGGACAGGGGGTAATTTGACTGCCAACCAAAGACCCCATTTCTAACATGGGTGATTTGTCAAACAGGGAGTGAGAAAAAGGGGGCTTACCAAAGCACTGTTTCCCCATTCTATGCCTGTTAGAGTTTTGGAATATTCAAACACGAAAACATAGAAATTAACTGAAAAAACAAAGGTTACAGCAACATTATAGTTAAGTTGACGTTTTACCCATAAAAAAATAGAAATTTAGCAGTTATAGTGATACTTATAGTTACACTTATTGGAAGAAACTCTAACTTGTGTCGGAAAGTAACTCTGGGGGACGCGTTGTAGTGGGGGAGTTATAGTTGGTGTTAGAAATGCAGCCTCTAGTTGGCAGAGGTATACACCCTTGTCCAAGTACAGACCACAATCCTAGTCAGCATAGGTCACACACAATCCAAATTATCCTGTGCCCACCCTCTGGTAGCTTGGCACTGGACAGTCAGGCTTAACTTAGAAGGCAATGTGTAAAGTACTTGTGCAATAAATCATACAGTAACACAGTGAAAACACCACAAAAATACACTGCACAGGTTTAGAAAAATAGATAATATTTATCTGAAAAATATAAGGTCAAAACGACCAGGATCCAATAAACACAAGTTGAAATATAATGTTTAGAATGTTTAAAAGAGTCTTAATCCTTGGAAATAAACAGTTGTCTCTTTGTTACACACTGTACCTGGTATGCGTCAAAAATAACGATGCATCTAGCCCACAGAGGACAAGATGTGTGGAAAAATAAGGTGGCATGTCGATTTCTCTGACGTGGCACAGACGATGGGTCGTTTCTTTCCATGCTGCACGAGGTTTGTGTTGTTTTTCAGCAACCAGTTTTGGTTCCTCACTGTGATGTGGGGTATTTTGACATCCATGGATGCAGTAGTGAGAACATTTCAGTAGGTTTATCTAAGGTTTTTAGTGGGGGTAGTGAGAAAGGATATCATTGAAGCAGTTGGAACGTGCTCTCTGGATAGCTCCTAAGACAAGGGAAAGTCTTTTGCTTGTTGCTCTGTTTTTGGCATCTAGGCAACAGGTAAAGGTATTTGTTGTGAAAAGCCTTATATTTTGGAAGGCACACAAGGGTAGATTTGCCCTAACTGCTAAATAAAATTTTGATCTTTGCAGAGAAAAGAAAAGAAATAGTTCTCAACCATTCCTCTAAGTTAGACTTTCAGAAATGAAAAGGTGTTTAGAATCTGTCAAACCTGCCAGAAATCTCTTGCTATTGA
The DNA here is from genome assembly GCF_031143425.1 of Pleurodeles waltl. Lineage (NCBI taxonomy): Eukaryota > Metazoa > Chordata > Amphibia > Caudata > Salamandridae > Pleurodeles > Pleurodeles waltl. The sequence continues at coordinate 1,407,769,987 of NC_090447.1, read as the reverse complement.
AGGTGATAGATAACAGAGCCACGCTGAAACTCCACACAAGCAGTGTGCACAGACATTGATATTTTATAATGATTTTCATTTATTATGTTCCATTTCTGCTGCAGAGCGCGTAACAATTATCATAATAATAAAAAAAACTTCATAAATTAAAAATAGTATAAGGATGAGTATCACACATCACTTAACAAATAGTACAAAATTCCCCAGTTATACTGGGTGCTATCTTGCTAAACCATACATTACTCTCCAAAACTTGTAAGCCAGTGAACCAAAAGTCCTTCAAATTTGTGTCCTGGTTCACAACGTCCCCCTGAGCAACCAGTCTTTCTCTCTGCCCCTGCCAAATTGGAGGAAGTTTTATATCGTTCTGCCCCTCCAAAATTGGAGGGTGTTTTATATCTTATGCTCCTTGGTATTTCTATGGAGTAGGTGAGGGCCTGTTCACTCCGAAGAACCTGCTTAGAACACCAAGGGCCTGATTTAGAATTTGACAGCTGTGGTTACTCCATCACAAACGTGACAGATAGCTCATCCACCGTATTCCATTTTATCCTATGGAATCGTAATACGGCAGACGGTATATCCATTGTGATGAAGTGACCTGTTCGCCAAACTCTAAATGAGACCCTATGTTTGCAACATTGCAAAACAATGGTTTCATTAGAAGCAGTGGGGATAATGATGGCAACATCCCTTTGTTACTTTTGAACTTTGCTAGTGCATAATTGCCCAAGGTCAACCAACAGAAGCCTTTGTAATTTGAGTTATTAAGATCATTCAGCAGAGAATTGAATAATATCCCCTTTCCTAACAGAATGGAATCGAAGATGTGGCAATTTTGAAACACACAAATAAAATCATATGTTGATGCTGAAGCCTGATTTCAGGCCTAGCTCACCTATTCTTAAAAAACACTCAACTATATTTAATGCACACGCTTGGACCATGCTAGCATGTATAAAGCATTTAATGCATGCTAACCCTATCAAACATGCAGAATGTCTGCATGCAAGTGACATAGTGGTAGTGGCTTTGAGGAACACTATGGTATGAATCCATAAGAGTGAAAATATGAGGGGTAATTGAGTGCTGTGATGGTACATTTGCCAGAGCAGCAAGTAGAGTAGAATGGTCGAAATGCTGTAGAAACATCCATCAAAATAAGGATGGAAGACCATTTGTTGTGGTGTCTGAATCAGGGAATTTTCATTTGAATACACTGTTCACTAGTGGGGTTAAAACAATACTAAACAGGCAGTGATTATAAAAATAAAGTGAGCCATTCTAGAGTTTTTGAGAAGGGTTGCCCAACAGATTGGTAAGTGGAAGTGCTTGGGAGGTGGACCAAAGTTTTCATGTGACATGGTTCACAAAAGTATCAGCTATGAAAGTTGCTTATGCACTTGGAGAAAATGTTGGGCGTTAATTAGTTTCACAAAGAATCCCAGGACTATACGTGGGTACATATAATAGTTGTAGAGTTTCGGCAACTCTTGCTTTTTTTTTTTTGTTTCTTCATAGGAAAAGTATTCTGCCCTTGGAGAAACTGGTTTCCCTACTCCTCCCTATATATGAAAAATGTGGTCCCAGTTCTCACCCTTGGAAAGTGGCTATGGCTGTTGTCACCAGCAGTACATTTATATTGGTTTCAAAAGCTAGAAACTATTGGGTCTTCACCAGGACCAACCCAGAAATGCAAACAAACCTACCGTAATCCTAAATTTACGAATGCTGAAATTCCACCATACTTGCAGCATTTGTCACAGCATTTCTATATCCATAAAGGCACTTTACTCACACAGGGCTTCGTTCCTAGTGCCATGTAAATTTTATTTTAGGCACTGTTAGAAATTGGTTTTCTAGTTGGCAGAGATATGCACCCTGTCCAAGCAGGACCCACAATCCTAGTCAAGGCAAGTCAGATACACACCCCAAATTAACCTGTAGTCACCCTCAGGTAGCTTAGCACAGAGTAGCCAGGCTTAACTTAAGAGAAAATGTGTAAGGTTTTTGTGAAACACTTCAAGCAATAACACAGTGAAAACACCACAAAAAACTCCCCATCAAGTTAGAAAAATAGATTATACTTTTATGAATAAAACACGACCAACACGACAAAAATCAAATAGGTAGACATTAACATGAGTTTTTAAAGAAGAAATAAAACTGCAGTGTTTAAAAGATTAAAGCGCCAATTGGGGCTATCTAGTCACGTTAGTCACTGATCAAGTCTAAAAAGTCACGCTGACCGCGATGGAGCGCGGATTGGATTCAGAGGCCAGCCTTTGTCTGCTGAAACAGTACCTTGGTTTGGAGATGCGTCGACGTGGAAAACCAGGAGCAAGGGAAGCGATGTGTTGGTGTAGATCTCAAAGATGTAGATGATGCGTAGGCTTCGAGCTGTGCAAAGTCGGATATGCATTGGGAATGGGGGAGATATGTCACACAGTCGGCAAAGCAATAGTCCCACTCCTAGCAGCAGGGGTGTTGCGCCAGCATCGATGCAAATTCCTTGATCCTTACAGCAGTGGCAATGCGCCGGTGTTGATGGTGATGCGCCAGCTCCAATTGGTGCAATGGTGTTGAGGTCCATGTTCATGCAGCTGCAGCACTTTGTACCCACTTTTAAGGGCCCAGGACTGGACATCACTTGGCAGGGCAAGACTTGCAGCAAGCAAAGTCCAGGTGCTGTTGATGATGAGTAGGAAGTCTTTTGTGACACCGAGACTTCAGTAGAACAGGAGACAAGCCAGCAAGCCCTTGGAGTCACTCTGGGTTCAAGTGAGCTGGGTCCACTCCTTTATCAGCAGGGTAGAGGGCAGCAGTGCAGCACAACAGAAAAACGGTTCTTACAGAACAGCAGTCCAAAGTGGCAATCCTTGTAGCAGCACAGCAGTCCTTCTTCCTGGCAAAGTTCTTCACAGGTCTAGTAGTGTACTGATTTGGCAAAGTCAGACGTCCAGTTCCTATGCCCAGCTGTGCCTTTGAAGTGGGGGGTGACTTCAAAGAAGGGTTTTTGACATACACAGCGGTCCTTTCTTCCTGCCCTGGCTCCAGACTCACTTTAAGGGGTTATGCAGCCCTTTATTTTGAAGCGGGACACTGCCTATCCAGGTGTAAGAGTCAGCTCCTCCCACCCATCCTGCCAAGAATGGGCCATGAGGATGTTAATGGCCCATCAGTCACACCTAAGCTCCCTTTGTGTGTGGCTGTCTGGAGGGAATTTACAAAGTCCAGCAGTCACCCAGCCCAGATGTGTATTGGATACAGCCTGCAGGCACACAGGACTAGGAATACGAACATGCCAATTTTCTAAAAGTGGTATTTTCAAAATTGTAACACTAAGGGGGTGATTCTCATTGAGGCGGGCGGCGGTAGCCGCCTGCCTCGCGGGAACCGCCATATGGCCGCTCCGCGGTCGAAAGACCGCGGAGGCCATTCAGGCTTTCCCGCTGGGCTGGCGGGCGACCGCCAGGAGGCCGCCCGCCAGCCCAGCGAGAAACCCCAACCCACGAGGAAGCCGGCTCCGAATGGAGCCGGCGGAGTGGGTATGTGCGACGGGTGCAGTTTGCACCCGTCGCGTATTTCAGTGTCTGCATTGCAGACACTGAAATACACAGTGGGGCCCTCTTACGGGGGCCCCTGCAGTGCCCATGCCATTAGCATGGGCACTGCAGGGGCCCCCAGGTGCCCCGCGGCACCCCCTACCGCCATCCTGTTCCTGGCGGGAGACCCGCCAGGAACAGGATGGCGGTAGGGGGTGTCAGAATCCCCATGGCGGCGGAGCGCGCTCCGCAGCCATGGAGGATTCCCCCCAGCAGCGGGAAGTCGGCGGGAGACCGCCGACTTTCCGCTTCTGACCGCGGCTGAACCGCCGCGGTCAGAATGCTCGTGGGAGCACCGCCAGCCTGTTGGCGGTGCTCCCGTGGTCGGTGGCGGCCGCCAGGGTCAGAATGACCCCCTAAATCTGACTTTACCAATTAAAGAGGATTCATTATTACAATTCTATAGGTACTAAATATGACAGGTCTACTCCTTCTCAATCAGGAATTATGTCTACTCCTTCTCAATCAGGAATTACAATTTATTAAATGTAATAAGGAATCCCCAATCCTGTGAGACGGGTATGCATCACAGTAGTGAAAAAAGAATTTGGATATGAAAAACTTAAAAGAATATGTCCTGCCTTTCAATTATATGGCACCCTGCCCTAATGGCTACATAGGACCCACGTTCGGGGTGTCATATTTGTAATAAAAGGGGAAGTTAAGGCTTGGTAAGGGGTTTTAAATGCTATGTCGATATGGCAGTGTAATACTGCCTCTAGGGTGCAATGGCAGGCTTGGGAACGTGTTCTAAAGGTCTACCTAAGTGGGTGGCACAAGCAGTGCTGCCGGCCCACTAGTAGCATTTAATGTACAGGCCCTGGGCAGATGTAGTGTACCTTACTAGGGACTTATAAGTAAATTAAATATGCCAATTAGATATATACCAATCAACCATGTTTTAGGGAAAACACACAAGCACTTTAGCACTGGTTAGCAGAGGTAAATTGCAGAGTCCTAAAGCCAACAAAAACGAATTCAGCAAAAAGTGTACGAAAAAAGTCAAAAGGTTTGGGAGAGGGCCATTTCCAACAGGCACAAATGGGAATATGTACCCATGTATTATAGTAGTTGTTGAATCCTATAGGTTTTACCCTGCATGGTTTTTGACAGGTTTTGTCTAGCAGAATTGAACCACATAACAGGGCTGAAATGTTGCTTTACCATATTAGCCACCATTCTTAGGTGGGGAACTCCTAATTGTTGCATAGTCGTCCACCCGGGGTACTGGTACACATCGAGGCTGGTATGATCCTAATCAATAACAGGGCGATTATAATGTTTCTCTGAGGCAGGATTGGACATTTCCATGCACGAAGTGAGCAATTTCTGCCCCTATTTCAAAATAAAAATGTTTTGTAAATTTTGACCTTTTAGTTTAGAGTGATTAATAAACTAGAACCAAGAGAGTGAGTCCTATGCATATTGTTTGCAGATTTGAAATGTAGGCCCCCATGGGTAGACACCCAGCATCTTACAATGTGGGGATTGTACTTTTTACTTACAATGGTGCACAAACTAACTTTAGACAAATATAATACCTGGTGTGCATTTATTCAGGAAGGCCTTATTTAGAGTTTGGCTTCAAGGTACACTATCAAAAATGTGCCAGATGTAAGCACATTATAGCTATGTCACTCTAACGATGTACGGTAAAACATCTGGCATGTCTTGGTGATGTTCCATGTCGCCAAAACTCTAAATCAGGTCCCACGTGTTTAATTGGAGCTAAAAGGTCAACAAGCATGGCTGGAGGGGACACTGACCTGCTGGTGGCCCTGGACCTTTCAGCCGTACCCTGGGGTGCCTGGGATTGATTATTGATGGGGACTTCACTTGGAGGCTGGTCAGGCCACCAGATGCCCTGGCAGGGACTTTGCCTATGCAATCCCCTGGTGTTGTGTCCATTTGAATTAATTTGTATGTAATTTTTGATCCCTTACCTAGTCAAGGGAGGAATTTGAACAAATGTATGTTGATGGCGGTATTTGCCTCTGGCTCTTGGTGGAAAACGAATGGGAATTGTTGGCACAAGGTGCCTGCCTCTGTGGGGGACGTAAATGGACGATACTGTGCTGTCCACAATTCGACCATTTATAGGAGCATCCAATGGGGGGGAGATGATCCTCATTATTGAACTGTTTACCACTGCTATGTCATGGAAGAATGTATTTTGATCTTACATATTTGCAAGTGTCACTTGCTGTACAATCTGTGGGAAGCATTTGCTTGCTTTTTATATTACTGATGTTTTTACCTGCCTTCCATTCATTGACTGAATTTTAAGAGATTAAGGGCCCAGTGTACGACCGCCAGAAATAGCAACTTGAAATTTGCATAAGTTTGCTACTCGCACCGTGCGTGCCACTATTTTCAATGTGCATGCACTTTTGTGCATCAAATTGCAACTCGCAAACGAGTCGCATTGCGGTTACTGAAAACACAATCTGCGAGTCGGTAACTGCACGCTAATTGTGACGAGGGTCATAAACTGCAAGTGCGTTCACAAATAGCGACTGTGCCTTTAAAAAGTGCACAAACAATTTCTGGTGCTCTGCAAGGAACCCCAAACAGGAATCGGTGTCCCAGGAGATCCATGCAAAAGAGTCATAGCACATGGTCTAGGCCAGCACCACAGACCCACACCACTGGCTATTTTGGCACCACACACAACAATTGTCAGCCAACACAGGGACAAAGCAGCAGGGGAGTGCAAGTGCAAGATCAAATTCTATGCGAGGGAATTGGATATCCTAACTGAGGAATGTTGCAGTCACCACAAGGAGTTGTTTGGGAGGCTGTCACAGAGTGACCATGAGGCTGACAAATGTAAGATATGGAGGGACATGCAGATCCAGATCAATGCCCTGGGCATGGCCGACAGGTCAATCAAAGAAATAAAGAATAGGTGGTATGAGCTGCACTCCAGGGCAAAGGAAAGGGTTGCATCCCAGTTGCGTGATGTCCAGGGGGCAGCAGAAGGACCATTGAATGAGCCACCCCCGACATCATCAGAGGCAATGGTGGAAACAACATTGGAGATGGAGCCAGTCTGCAGATTTGGGTCCTTGACACATCTCACCCCCACCAACCACTGGTAAGTGTAAACTCCCTTCTACTTTCACCTAGTACCAACACCCTGCTTCCCACAAGCATGCACAGCACCCTCACCCATATATGCGTGGATGGTCCATGTAGATGAGGAAATCACCACAACTGGTGCATTATGGTACATGTAGTCATGTACAGAAATAGTGCTGTTACTGTTAGGCAGTATTTAATAAACACATCACAACAAATGACCCAGTGACACATACTTTTTATTCTATTTCCCAAATAGATGCACCTGGTGCAGTTGGGGGTCCAGTAGTCCTCCAGCAGACCACACCTCAACGCGTCCCAGTGGTGAGGGTCCGGCGCCTGAGCCCAGCCCAACATGCCCCAAGACGCCGGCAGGCACTGCAGGCTGCACGCTCCCAGGCAGAAGCCAGCTACCAGTCTGAGCCTGGTGGCATCGAACAGGCCACATTGAGAGTGCAGCGCCTGCAAAACAGACAAATGTGCAACATCAGCCAAAAACTTGCGCAGGGGTTCAATAACATCACCCAGCAGATGGCTGCTAACCAGGCACACCTAATTGCAAAATTAGATGCCATTACTGAGGCAATTGGGCAAATCTGCACGAAGATGAAGAAGATAGACACCTGCTAAGGCGCCGTGATCACATCAGTGCAACGAGATTGGATGCCATGACCAGGGCAATTGGCAGGCTAGCCCAGGCAACAACACAGCACAGCAGATGCACACTTCAGTGGCGATGTGGCTAGAGGGCTGCATCAAATAACTGCAGCTGTGGAGGCAATACAGACAGCCAGCATTGCAAGTGATGCAACAGTGGACACAGCAGACAGCAAGGTGTCCAGCATGAGCAGTTTGTCTGCTGCAGACACACGTGTCCTGCGTCAGAGCCGCAGTGGCCAACCAGCACCTACAACAGCTAGCACCCCACATGTAGTGTAAGGAAATGACTTCACACTGACAGTGTGCCTGTGTTGGGTTCAAATTTATGTTTCTCCATGTAGTGATGTAACCGCACAACATGTGCACCCACAATACATATTGCACTCATAATGGTCAGGGTGTCCATCCCTGTTGTTGACAACACTAACATTGTTGCCTTTTGGCTTTGAAAACCAACATTTGTTTTGTCTTTCATGGAGGGTCTTGGGAACATCTGGATTTCTTACAGTGCAAAATAATGCCTTGATATGTAATCTCTGAGCCTTCCCCCTCTGCTACTCTGCTTCCCTCAACAGGCTGTTATGCAAGTGGAGGAGTGTCCTCGTCCGCAGATTCTGATCCAGATACCTCTATGTGTAAGTTAGGTCTGCAGGCAATGTTGTGCAATATTGGGCAGGTTGCCACTATCTTTCATACTGTTTCAGGTGCATACTGCAAGGCTACCCCACTCTTGTGTAGACACCGAAAGCGTGACTTCAGGAGGCCAAACCTATGTTGAATCACAGGCCTTGTGCACCTATGTGCCATGTTGTAGCACCCTTCCTCAGGAGAGTTGGGAGTCAAGTAGGTAGTTATGATCCAAGGACGCAGGGCATGCACACTGTCACCCGTAGGAACACATATATGGGTTAAAGAACATACAGACATATGTATGTTCCAGTAGACATTTATGTGCACATTCATTCCAGTACCTAGTAGGAATCCTTCGTCAAATCTGTCTCTTTCTTGTCGCCAGAATATGCCACTGTGCCAGGATATATAGGAGTCATGTGTGCTCCCTGGGTATTTAGCTAAAAGGTCTGTGATGATGTTCTGAGCATTGCACACAACTTGTATGTTCATGGAATGTGTGCTTTTACAGTTCCTAAATATGTATTCTATACAGGATGGGAGACATATGAGCACATGGGTCCTATCTATGCAGCTGATGACCTGTGGGAATCCCGCTATCTGGTAGACTTGTGCTTTAGTATGCTGCATTTCCAGGTTGGCCCTTGGCATGTAGATGTGCTTGTGTATGTGCTGGAGCATGGCGTCTAGGAAGCTGCTTAGAAAACGCAAAAGGGCACTCTGTGACACCCCACCAGCCTGTGCTATGTGATGATGGTAGCTACCACTGGCCAGTAGGTGGAGGGGGGACCGGACCTGGACATGGGTGGAGATTGCATTGCTGCACTGTGTCCTGCTCTCAAGCTGTGGCTTTGGGGTGGCAATTAGCCCCAGGATCACATTGCTACTCATCCTGTACTGCTCAAATATCTCCTCCTCTGTCTTCTCAAACAGGGTCAGCCAGATCCTGAAGATCCTCTCCTGTCTCCGCCTCCTCTGCTGGTCAGCCGGTATTCATCTCCTCCTCGCCATCAGGTACAGTGCAGCCATTGTGGGTAGTCCCTGATGTATTCTGGGCCCTGTTTTCATAGGTTGGTTCAAGTTAACAGCTATTTTGGATTGGTTTTAAATTGCATGTGCAAACGGACATTTTGCGACTACTCGGGAACTGTGACTCATTTGTACATGTATTTTTGTGACTCGCATTTAGCGACAAAGTGCAACTCACATTTTCCGGTCACTTTTTTATGCAACTCACAAAACACTTGCATCACAATTTCATCTTCACGAATGCTTTTAGTACATCACGTATGGTCGTTTTTGCATTCGCAAAGCCGATTGTGACATATTCGTGAGTCGCAAATCAGTCGTACATCGGGCCCTACATCATGGTAGAACACACACTTGGGAGTCTGCATCCTCTTTCTTGTTATGGAATGGGAGGGAGGGGTGAGCTTCATGGTGTTCCTGGCCACAGTGTGGAGTTAGTGATTGGCACATTGTGAGCGCACTATGGGCCCCATGTACGAAGCTTTTTTGAGGTCACAAATGGGCAGATTCTGTAAATCGGCCCATTTGCAAAAGGCATTTTGACATGTACCAAATGCAAATAGCACTTTGGTAACCTGTACCGAATCATAATTTGGGTTTGCAATTCAGTATTAGGAAGATGATAATGATGTCTCTTCTTAATACCAAATCTTAGTGGTATGTGTGAACGTTTTGCGACCGCATTTCACATTTTGACACCAATTTCAAATTTGTGATAACCCATTCCCAAATTGGAAGGCGTTGTTAAGGGACCCCTTCCCCTTTGTGCATGTTTGTTAAAGCATTTTTAGGAGCAGTCAGTGGTCCCGTGGACCACTCCCTACTCTTAAAAAATGAAAGGAACATTTTTCATTTCTCTTTTTTAAAGTATCCTGTTTTCCTTTAAGGAAAATGGGCTGCATTTTTAAAAAAAAATGTCTTATTTAAAAGCAATCACAGACATGGTGGTCTGGTGACCCCAGCAGGCCACTATCCATGTGATTTCAGAGATTCCAAGTCGTATACCAAGACCTACCTCATTAATATTCACGAGGTAGATCTATTTGCAATCCACTGGGAATCGCAAAGGAAACTCAAAAGAATTTCCTTCATGTGAAATAGCAATTTTCCTAATTGCAATTTGCAGGAAATCGCAATGAGGAACTCACTATTTCAGACTTTTTTGCATGTGGTCCTGGGTCTTTTTTTAGAAAAGCGTAATTGTTCCTGATGTATGTAAAATGTACAGAAATTGCCTGGGGCAGTAACCGTCAGTCAAGAAGACACTCCAGAAATGTAATATGGTTACAAAGAGTGTCGTCTCATTAGCTCTTTGTGAAATTATGTCAAGAACTCGTCACTGAAGAACTGCAGTGTACGTGAGCAGGAGAAAATGCCCTGCAGTACAGCGGCAGGGCCCTGCACCCCATAAATGAAAAAGAGAGGTTTCAGAGGTACCGAAAAGACTTCAGCTCAGGTAAACAAGATCTCCTCAGTAGGAACTGCACTGCCACACTCACGAGCCACAAGGAAACAAAGCTCCGAAATTCCTTTACAGCTTCAAATATACGATGAATGAATAAAAACGAACTGTGATAAATTCCTCACTATAGGAGAATGTGGGTGCCAAACTACTGTTTTTCAAACAAACGACTGTCAGAACTTTAACGTCCTAAACACTCTATACACAATAAGGTATACCTTGTGACCACCACCACAGTTATGGCACTAATTGATCTCTACCTAGCTGCAACAGGTTCATGTTCTTGATACAAGCTAGCTCTAGCTTGTATTACTGATTTTGTGAGAGCTGCATGCACCAGAAGGGCACTGTAGATCAGCAGTTGAGCATATAGTAAGACTGTAGGAAGATCGGTGCTTTGACCAGCTTGCAAACTTTTGTGGCAGAGAACCCCACGTGGATTGCATGGGAGTGGGGCAAGAGTTCTTTAGTGAGGAAGCCAGTACTCTAAAGTCCTTTCACCAGCTCTTCTGAAAGAATATTCAGACAGTTAAAGAGCAGAAAGTACAAGGGTGAAGATAAACCACAAAAAGCATTGGCTTTGTCAATGTCTTTTAGCCATAGTGTACAGCAACATGGCTGCTGTGCAGCATGACTGAAAGTTAGAAAAAAATGCAGCATGGTGATTATTTTCTTGGTGGGAGGGGAGGTGCAAGCAACACAATGTGGGAGGATGCGGTAGGTGAGACAGATGAGAGCAAGCGAAAATAGGATGCAGGAAGGTTGGGAGGGACGGGGCAAGAAAAATAACTGAATGCAGGAGAGAGTAAGAGGGATGGGACAAGCAACCACAAAATGCAGAAGGGTTGAGAGGGACGAGGCAGGCAACAACAGAATGCAGGGAGTAGAAGGGATGGGGAAAGCATAACAGCTGAATGCAGAAGGGTGTGGGAGGCATGGGGCGAGCAACAGCAGAATACAAGACAGAGTGGAACCTCCGGGGCAAGCCAAATAACATAAAGCAAGAGCGGGTAGGAGGGGAGGATGAGCAGAATATGAGAGGGGTGGAAGGGGGATGCAGGCAACACTGCAGATGGAGGTGGGGGAGAAACAGCCTGCAAACACATGCACTCTTATGGAGTGCTGTCGCTAAAAGCAAAATATAGAACCTCCAAAAGCACGCAAATAGTGCAAGTATACTGGGCACCTCAAGGAAATAGTACTTGGGCCATGCTCCATGGGAAGGACAAACACACTTAGACCCTCATTATGACCCTGGCGGTCTTCTGACTGCCAGGGCCACCGTGGCGGTTTCACCATCAACAGGCTGGTGGTGAAGACCGCCACATTATGAGTGTGGCGGGTTGACCTCTGCCAACCTGCTACATCCCCACTCATGCCGCCAGGGTGGTTGAACCCGCCGGGCCGGAGATGAACATCTCCAACCCGGCAGTCCTATGACAACCGCTGGTGGTATTTTGAGCCGGCTTTGCACCAGGGTTTCCACGGCGGTAGCACGCCACAAAAAACCTGGTGGAAAGGCTACTGGTGACAGGGAATATCTTCCCTGTCACCGGCAGGCGACTTCCCCGTCCCCGCCAGCAAGCACAATACCCCCCCACCCCCCTAGCCTCACACCCCCTTCTGGTAAAGTGCCCCCCTCCCCCATCCCCGCTTCAGGTACAGCGTCCTCCTCCCCCCACCCCACCTTCAGGTACAGCACCCCACTCCCCCTACCCGCATACATGTACACGCACACAGACACCCACACGCACCCCGCATACATTCATTCACCAAGACTAACATACATGCATTCACTCACATGCATCCATACACACATCCACTGCAACACTCATACACGCATTCACTCACATGCATCCATGCATGCATTCACTGCAACACTCATACACGCATTCACTCACATGCATCCACACATGCATTCACTTCAACATTCATACATGCACTCACTTCAACACTCATACATGCATTTACTTTAATATACATACTGGCATACACACACGCAGACACACACGCAGACACACGCAGGCAAACACTCCCTCACACACGCACACACAATACCCCCACCCTCCCCTGTCGGACGCCCGATTTACCTTATCCGGCAAGGAGGTCGTCAGGCAGGGAACGGTCGCTTCCACTGCCGGCAGCGCCCCGCCATCAGGACACCTCCAGGCCGTATTACCGCTCGTAATACGGCAGGTGGAGTACTTTTGTGGAACTGCCCATGTGCCTCCGCCTGCCAGCACGATTACTGCTGGATTTCCGCCCAAAATGTGGTGGAAATCTTGCAGTACCCGTAATATGGTGGGTGGAAGACCGCCAGCACTGGTGGCCTTCTGGCACCCGCTGTTTTGGCGGTCTTTGAAAAAGACCTCCAAATTCAAAATAAGGGCCTTAGTGCAGTTTCTATATTAATTATTTTGCTGTCTCCCCCCTCGTTTCCTTTCTCTCTCACACACTCCTCCTGGCCACGCTCTGCACACCCGTCTCCATTTTAAAGAAAACCGAGCCCTTCAAGAGCTCCAGGAAGGCCACCCTCTCCCTCCTAACCGCTGCCCCCTCTCACCCACCCACATCAATGCACATTCTCCATGATCTGGCTGGACAGACTCACTCTACCAACCTCAGGAGGATAAAAAGCTCAATACCATAAACTGAGAAAAAGTAATTTCACTTACACAGCTCCTAGAAAAGGCACAAGTGTGGTATGAAGCGCTATATAAAGAAGTTGCCATTATAGTCCTTGTTTTATCCTCTATTTTCGTCCGTTATCCATGGGTCCTTCTTGGTAGTTTCTCTCTCATTATTTTAAGTATCCTGATTTTAAGGTTTGACAGCAGTCACACTCTGACTTTATTTTCCCTTTAGCAGCCGGCAGATGTTTTCCACATACCTTTTTCTCACACTCGCCTCCATCCCTAAGCTGAGTCAGAAAACACCGACTTAATGTCCCTACTTAAAATCCATAATTTTCCTCTTGTATGTGGGCAAAACGTGGAAGCTTTATAAGACTGACCAATTTAATGACCTCTTGTAACTAGAATGGCTACGACCTTCATTAGACCCCTGGATCCTGACCTCCCAGCATGCCACACATGTGGGCACTTATGTGCTCTATGTATCTCCTGACTTGCGTTAGGCGGTGTCCCCTCCCAAGACAGACTGATTCTGCCCGGCGTGTTTGGCCCGCATCCCTGTGCCCCTCTGGGTGCTTGGTCCCATCACGCGCCAGGTCATATGACTCTGTCCTCACCAAGAACACAAGTTGGTGCATCTTTGAGCGGATGAGAATTAGCAGATGGCCTTCAAAAGTCACAAAAATGTAAAGTTCGGTTGAGCAAGCTGGTTTGCAAATGTCACTTCTCGTGTGCTAAGGTGTAACCAGCCTTAACCTCAGAAATAGACACTTCCTGTAGGCAGCATTAGCGTGAGCAAAAAACATGCACCCTTTAGTAAATCGAGCAAATGTATTTTACATTTCACAGTCCATCCCCTTTGCTGCGTTTTATTGTACAACAGACATCATTTTAAAAACAATTTCAGTATTCATCAAATGAAACACTTGCCCTTCGCATTGTCCTTGACTTCTACTATACCATCATAATCATCCCGGTTGTCAACACCCATCCCTCAAAACTCCTCCCATCCTACACTTCCACCCCAGAAGTATCTTCTTTTCCCCATTGACATTATTTGCTACCGAGGACACAGCTGAACCCAGTCCCAAGTACAAAGTTCCACCCCACAACAATCGTGTCTTCCATACAACTTCACGTCCTGTATATGTAACCTCTCAAGCTCCTCAACATGAGTGAATGGATAAACGAAATATAACTTTTAGACGCACAATCTGACTGATCTACCCTGATCCTAAAACGTAAGAATATAAAAGGCTTGCAATACTAGCAGCCCTCCTCGAACAGCTAGGTTTTCACGGCTTTGCAAAATGCAATATGTGAGGATAAACACCTCGGACGGTTGAGCAATCTGTCCCACCTCTTTTACGTAGTGACGGAGAAGGACTGGCTGTCCAGTGTGAGTCTCCAAATTTGCTCAACTGCATGCAAATTGACTAAGCCGGATTTGAGAGTGAGGTGGAATGTAGCAATGAGAGCCTGAAATATGGGATCCAACGTTGTGTACTTCCCTACAGCACTGGGGGAGAGCGCCTAAACAAAATGTATTTAGGGACAATGCAAAGACCTAAGAAGTGTGTTTTGTCTGTAGAAGCCCAGTACATGCCAAGCTGGGCTCTGCAAACAAAGGTAGATCATTGTGAGGAAGACATGGGTGCACAGGCAGCAACATGTGCCATTGAAGAATGTGGTCTCATCTCCATAATCTCCATTCCCCCTCTGCAAACTCCCTTGGCCCATCACTGGCTCGCTTGTTGGATGGTGGCAGCGGATCCTTGCCGGAGTTGTTGCTGAATGTTCCAGTCTATGCTATTGCTATGTCGTTACTATTTTGTCACTATGTCGTCACGATGGGGTTGAATCCAGGGACTACTTTGAGGCCAGCGGCCAGGTACGGCTCCTCTGCTAAGGCGGAGGAGCGTCGCCCTCTCCACCAGCAGCAGCAGCTGCAAAACTTTTACAAGAAAACGATAATAAACTATGTTTATTATCGTTTTCTTGTAAAAGAGGGGAGGCACAGGCAATGACAGCGACTGAGGGGGAGTGCACAGCACTCAGTGCACATGTATGTTTGGCCGGCTGTCTTGGGCCGCCAAACACGTATGCGCACTAGGCTCTCTTCAACACGGCACTGTGTTGCTGGGTCGGCGACAGCAAGCAGAAGCTCCCACTCTGCCTTGGAATGCCCTGGCTTGGCACTCCAACCAATCCGAACGCTGCTGTCATGCTGCCAGCAGCATGACAGAAGCGTACAAGATTGGCCGCAGGGCAGGTTGGCTGCCTGGGCCTGCAGTGAAGGCAAGAGGAGTGGCTCAGTGGTGGCGGCGGCAATGATTCAGGTAAGTGTTTCTTGTTTTTTATTAAATTAATTTTTCTCCCCCCTCCAACCGCCTCACTTCGCCCGCCCCCTAAATGCGCCGCAAGGCACTCCTCCCACCGGGGTTGGGCACAGTGCCGGGTCACAGGCAAGGTCCTGCTGTCCTGTACACAGTAACAGTTATTGGATATGATTTAAAAAAACTGAAATTCACTGAACAAACCAAAGATTAAAGTGGCATTACAGTTGCTATGTTAACAAGATCTTAACTTATGTTAAAACAAACTGAAATTCACTGAAAAATACAAATAACAAATGTTAAAATGACATTATAGTTGGGTGTTGAATTGAGATAAAAACTAATGTTTAAAAGACAAAAGCTGAAATTCATGTTAGTTCACTGAGCTAAATATAACTTTATATTAAGTTTCTTTCTGAAATGCAATAATTTTGCTTCTGAAATTTCTGCTTTCCCTAATGATTTTCGGGTCTGTGTTCCATATCTGGGGATTAATAATTGTGCAATGTTTTGTAGAAAATACATGCTATTTACTAGATGCTGTCAGTTTCCATTAGGAAGCCATTTCATAAAGGCAATAACTAGGGGGCACATTTAAGAGCCCCTATTGCCATTTTAATGCCACATTAGCGTTGTTTTCTGCCGCTAATGTAGCATGAGAAGGTCAAAAACGCTGTGCCACATTTACAAAGTGATGCAGTACATGCATTGCGCCACTTTTTAACCCTTTGCGCTAGATTATGCCTGTGTGAAGCATAATGTATGCAAAGGGGCGTTTCCCTGTTAGCGAGCTGAAAAAATGGCACAAGGAAATCTAACAGTCTGATATCTATCATTTTTCGGCATTTTTAATGCCTGCTCAGCGCCGGCATTGAAAGGGGGCATGCCATTGAATACAATGGGCCCATAGGTACTCTGCAGGAGTTGCAGCCACATTTTGGATTTACTCCTTCAAAGTACATCAATAGCGTAAAAAATAATTGCGCTATTGCCCCCTACTCTGTGCCATGGCGCACCGTATTTTAAATACGGTGTACACATGGTGGCGGTAGGGGGGTGCCAAAGGGCGAAAGAAAAGTGGTGCTGCACTGTCTCAGCCAAGACCTAACAAGGCCTTATATTTTATAAGTTATTTATTTCAGATTAGCACTGATCTATTGTGGTCATGATGTAAGGAGTCTCACAGCTGAGGTTTGACCTAAATGCAGTCCTCCTGTGATAGACATTTCAGGAGGACTAAATAGACTGAATTTTAATGGGACACAGAAATGTATACAAACTGTGGTCCTACTTTGTTGGAAAGGAGATGATTTTAGGAGGTGCCGCAACGACTGGAGCTGGCAAAGCCAATAGGGCTGGTCTTGGCAGGCTGGGTGATGGTTAATTTCTTAAACATTTTTATTTCAAGCATATCCTACAAAAATAAAAAGAGAATATATGCTACAACATGGCCACTATATACGCGCCATAAAAATGTTAAATTAAAAAAAAGTGATGTAGCTGTTTTATTGTTAGGGATGAGTTCAAATACCAAGTCTTCTAGAGGCTTAATGCATTTTTTAGTATTATACTTTGTGACAGAGACAAATGTAAATCACAACCTAACCAAATACTCAAATCACAAGCAGCTACAATGGTACAATGTCACTTAAAAATAGATGGAAAAAAATCCCCGACTAACTGGGCACCCAATGTTCAGGTAAAATAACTAACCAACATTTTACGTTAAAAGAAATTTTTTAAAAATCATGCTTTGAACTAGCTTTGTCACTAAAGAGAAAGGGACTATTTTTGGTTGGATGTGCACCTGCTTTGTGCAGACAGTTGAAGTGAAGGGATTCGGGGAAAATATGATGACCAGTTGCCCCATGATGTTTAAAAGGCCTGTCCTTTGCTTGCAGTGGTGGTGTGGATGACATTTTAACCAATCAATGGATGCTGACCAAAATCCCCTCTATCTGTATGTATATTATGTATCATATATCTGTATGTATACTAGGTATTGTATTTTTGGAGAAACAGTAGTCTGGAGGGATAGTAAAAGCTGTCACCAGACCTAAAAAGCAGCATTTAGACGTTTGTTCAATGCGAGATTCAGAGTCAGTTTGTGTCTAACCTGTCATAGAAAATGCTCAACAGTGCTTGATGTTGCTGTCAGACTCCACAGTATGACGTTGGCTCACCAGGTGCTCATGAAGGATGAGTCCGACATGGGAGTGATGTCAAAGATGAATGAAATGCTTGGTGATTGATTTAGCGATGGAATGAAAAGATTCCTCACCCTGGAGAATACACCTATATAGCCGAAGTCAGATCAGGGATCAGGGGTCAGATCTGCTGATCAAACAGGAAGTAGCAATCAGAGTCGTCTCAACAAGGAGGTCATGAATTGAAGGGATCAGCTTAGTTGACAGGGATGGTCAGCAGTGGGAGCAAAAGATAAAAAAGCCAAACTTTATAGGTACATAGACCAATGGAAAAACAGCTACCAAGGAAGAGAGTGTGCGAGGATCAGGCAATTCGCTAACGACAGTGGATCTCTACAGAGGATTTTGATTTGTTTCCTCTCACCTCATGGTGCAGTTGCAGCATTGCTGGACTAAAAGAAGTAGAGAATGGAAATATCAGTATTGGGTTGATGCTTCTTGGGTTGGGCTAGACGGTAGTGGCAGTAGTTATCTGATTATGGTCAGGGTTCTTACCCAGGCACCAGCTGGCTGGGTTTTAGTAGTTCCTATGATAAGGTAAGGTCACAATATTCAAGGCAATTCAACTCTTTCTGCTCTGGTCCTAAAAACATTGAGCTTCTTTTTATTTCCTGGAATCTATTCAAGACTCCTAAGTGATTGCAACCAAAGATATCTGCCCCCGATCCAGTAAATTTCTAGTGCACAAAGGTATGCTTGTCATAAAAGGTGAGCACTGTTCTTGACTCACAGGACCTGCTTGAATTCTATAGCAGTTGCAGTGGGATAAACTGGCTACTTAGGGTAGTTGCAGCACGTTAGCAATCAAGTCCATGTGCATCATCCTTAGTGCACAGTCTTGACCCATGGTAGCCAGCATCCATAATGCTAACATTCACCCTGTTGTAATGATACAAATCCCTCAATGTGGTTAATAATTATCTCTTCCAGATGGTTCTCTTGCCAATGAAGTGCTGCTATCTGAGTCCAAATATCTTACTAGAGTTGAAGATTTGGGGCCCCAATCACAAAGGTAAAGTTAGTCCAAAATACTAGCTTAAACCAAAAGTCTAACTTTACTACTATTTTTCGGTATTCACAAAGGTAAAGTTAGACCAAAAGTCTAACTTTACTACTTTTTGGTATTCACAAAGGCAAAGTTAGGCCAAAAGTCTAACTTAGACCAAAAGTCTAACATTGCTACCTTTTGGTATTCACAAAGGTGAAGTTAGACCAAAAGTCTAACTATACTAGTAGTAAAGTTACTAGTAGTAATTTACCGTTGTCAATACCAAAAGTAGTAAAGTTAGACTTTTGGTCTAGGTTAGACTTTTGCTTTAACTTTACCTTTGTGAATAGTGAAAAGTAGTAAAGTTAGGCTTTTGGTCACAAATATAATAGCTTAGTCACAAATGGTGAAATTATGTACAGGGAGCCACAGGATAATGGACTAAACACTTTCAAATGTACACCATAGATTGAAAAAACATCAGTGTGTAAATATCTTGATTACTAAACATTTTGAAGAAACTGAGGATAGAGAATCGTTTTCTCTCTCTTGTGCCTTCCTTAGTAATAGAACATCGGGATGAAAGGCCTTTTCGATTGCCTGCTACCTGTGTTATTTTTAGAAATTACTATTTTTCATTTTTCATTCCTGACAAAAGACAGTTTTAGCTGTGTGTTGTCAAAGGCCTATTGCATTAAATATAATACATATAGGCCCTGATTCTGACCTGCGCCAAGGTACCGCCGCCAAATGACCGCACCGCGGTCAGAAGACCGTGGCGGCCATTCAAACATTTCCTCTGGGCCGGCGGGCGCTCTCCAAAAGAGCGCCCGCCGGCCCAGAGGAAATGCCCCTGCAACGAGGACGCCGGCTCAGAATTGAGCCGGCGTAGTTGCAGCGGTGCGACGGGTGCAGTTGCACCCGTCGCGTATTTCAGTGTCTGCAAAGCAGACACTGAAATACTTTGCGGGGCCCTCTTACGGGGGCCCCTGCAGTGCCCATGCCATTGGCATGGGCACTGCAGGGGCCACCAGGGGCCCCGCGGCACCCCCTACCGCCATCCTGTTCATGGCGGGTTTCCCGCCATGAACAGGATGGCGGTAGGGGGTTTCAGAATCCCCATGGCGGCGGAGCGCGCTCCGCCGCCATGGAGGATTCCCCCGAGCAGCGGAAAGTCGGCGGGGGACCGCCGACTTTCCGCTTCTGACCGCGGCTGAACCGCCACGGTCAGAATGCTCGTGGAAGCACCGCCAGCCTGTTGGCGGTGCTCCCGTGGTCGGTGGCCCTGGCGGCCACCGGCAGCCAGGGTCAGAATGACCCCCATAGTAGGCTTTGGGTCAGCTCCTTGCTCATGAGTGCATGGATTTCAAGTCTATCTTGAGTCTCTGTTCGCTGTTTAATGGCTTTCCTTTTCTTGTGCTTGTCCCACACTTGGGGCATTTTTGATTTACATTGCTTCTTATCCGATGAGCTTCTACTCCTTAGGAGGATTATTTTTTCTTTTTAATTCCACACTCCATGGGGGTGCATGTTTCCATTTCTAACTCTTCACACCCACCTCTTCTCCTTCTAACCACCACTTTGCCACTCTCTCTACTTATGGTTCACCTCTCATCTACTGCTCCTATATTTTCCTTCCTGGTTTTTAAATGTATTTCTTTAACATCCTCTTCCTGCCTCCTATGCTTTCTCTGATGTTTGTCCATTGATATCCCCTGATCTACCATCCTGCTTTCTCATCCACTCCTTTTTTCTTTTTTTTCCAAGAGTCCAATAGCTACAAATCACAACCAGGGTGAGCTCTTAAAAAAAGAAAATAAATAAATATTTAAAAAAATTAAAAATACACTAAACTATACAATATTTCACAAATTTAGCTTACGATAGTGTATTTTCAATTTTTTACATATTTAATTCTTTACAAAAAAACCTATGGGTTACCGTGGTAATACCTACAAATGACTGCGCTACATAAAATGTGTTTGAAAATCTTCTATTTGTTAAAAGCTTAAAAATACACTCTACTACAATACACCCTACTACAAATTATTTCACTAATATACTGCATTGCAGTGTATTTTAGATTTTTTGGCGTTTTTTTTTTATTCTGTAACTACGCCTGAACTTTCTATGTACTAGCACAGTACTCCATAAACTTTTTGATAAATATATAAAAACATAAATACATTTTTCTACCTATCACCACTTCAACAAAGTGGTAATAGGTAGGGAACCCTAACATAACCTACTACTTACCTGTATCTAAGGCCCTTAACACTACTTAACCATTTAAGAACCACTAAAAATAACTATCCTTTCCTCTCAACATTCTACATTCCTGCCAAATTGTATCTACATCCAGTCAACCATTTTCACACAACATCTGTTTAAACTAGATTCTTTGACATGACACGCCACTCCGCACCAATGTACCATATGACACACCACTCTATGACCTATCAATCCACTCTACGAAATGCCACTCCACTCAACGACAGTCCATTCCACTTTATGATACTCTACACCATTCGACTCAATGACATGCCACTCCACTCTACAACACACCACTCCACTCTAACACACACCACTCTACTCTATAACACTCCATGCCACTCTACCACATGCCACAACACTCTACGAGATGACACTCCTCTGTACGCCACTCCACTCTGACATCCCAGTTCACTCTACGCCACTCCACTTTACAACAATCCATTCTAAGACACTGTATTACATGCAACTCTATGACATGCCACTCTACTCTACTGTATGACACACCACTCAACTCTATGTCACTCTACCGTACAACATGCCACTCAACTCTGACAGTCCACCCCACTGTACACCACTCCACTCACTGCACACTATTCCAATCTAAACCACTCAACTCTACCCCACACCAGTCTACACCACTCCACTGTACGCTATTCCACACTATGCTATTCCACTGTGTGCCACTTCATTCTACACTATGCACCTCCACTTTATGCCATTCCACTATACAGCACTCCAATCTGTGCCTTTCTACTGTATACCACTCCAGTCTACACCACTCCATTCTACTCTACTCCTCTGTGCACTATTGCACTCTATGGCACTCCATAGCATCTAATGACAAACCACTGTATGCCGCTCCACTCTACGCTATTCCACTGTACACAACTTCACTCTATGCCACTCTCTTCTATGCCAGTGCACTCTCCGCCAGTCCACTTTATGCTATTCCACTGTATGCCACTCCACTCTACACCACTTCACTGTATGCTATTCCACTGTAAGTCACTCCACTCTTCGCCACTCCACTCTACAACACTCCACTCAATGCTCTTCCACTTTGCACCACTCCAATCTACGCAACTCCACTGTACAGATTTCAAATCCTACAGCACTCCACATGCACCTCAACTCCACGGCACTCCAGTCTATGCCACTCCATTATACTGTACAACATGCTTATCCACTCTATACCAATCCAATCCACTCTACACCACTCCACTCTATGCTGTTTCACAGTATGGTACTCCATTCTACACCACCCCAGTGTATGCCACTCCACTGTACACTATTGCACTCCATGCTAATACACTTTATGCCACTACACTGTACTTCCCTCCACTCTTTGTATTTCAGCTGTACACCACTCCACTGTACACCACTCCATTATATTCCACTCCACTGTGCACTATTCCACTCTACACTACTCTACTCTACCCTGCTCCACGTTATGCTATTCCACTGTATAGAACTCCACTCTACGCCACTTCACTCTATGCTATTCCAATCTGTGCCCGGGCATTCTCTGCCAATCCATTGTACACCACTCCACTGTATGCTATTCCACTGTATGCCTCAATCTCAACAGTGCAGCACTCCAGGCTATACCACTTCACTGTTCTCTATGATATGCTACTCCATTCTACACCAATCCACTCTACGTACTCCACTGTACAGTATTCCACTCTATGGTGCTGCACTCTAGGCCAATCCACTCCACCGTACTCCGTTCTATGGCACGCCACTGCACGCCATTCCACTGTATGCTATTCCAGTCTTTGCCACTGCAATCTACTCCACTCCAGTCTATGTCACTTCACTCTATGCTATTCACTGTTTGTCACTCCACTCTATGCCACTCAAGTGTATGCCACTCCACTTTACACTATTCTACTGTATGGCACTCCACTCTATGACACTCCACTCTATGTCACTTCACTCTATGCTATTCCACTGAATGCCATTCCACTCTATGCCACTCTACTCTATGCTATCCCACTCTATGGCAGTCCACTCTACTGTACAACACACTATTCAACTCTGCGCCACTCCAGTTTACCCTACTCAAGTGTATGTCACATCACTCTACTGCACAACATGCTAACCCACTCTATGCCACTCTCCAGTACTGAATGACATGCAACTGCACTGTATCCCACTTCAGTGTACGCCTCTCCACTATATGCTATTCAACTGTATGCCACTCCACTCTATACCACTCTAGTGTACGCCACTCCACTTTCTGGTATACACCATATGCCACTCATCTACAACACTCCATTGTACACCACTGCCCTCTATGTTATTCCACTGTGCTCAGCTCCGCTCTACGCCACTCCACTCTATGCTATTCAACTCTATTCCACTCCACTCTCCACCACTCCACAGTGCGCCACTCCACTGTATGCTATTCCACTCTATGTCACTCCACTCTACACCACGCCACTCTATACTACTCCACTCTACAACACTCCTCTGTACACAATTCCACACCACACTGCTCCACTCTTCACCTTCAATCCACTCTATGCTAGTTCACTGTATATCACTCTACTCTACGCACTCCTTTGTATGGTATTCCACTCCACTCCAATCCACTATATGCTATTCCATTGTATTCCACCCATCCCTACACAATTCCAGTCTACACTACTCCTCTGTACGCCACTCCACTCTACGCTATTCCATTGTACGCCACTCCACTCTACAGGAATCCACTGTAAGCTATTCAACTAATGCCACTCTACTCTATGCTACTTCACTGTATGCCACTCCACTATACAATATTGCAATGCATGTCACTCCACTCAATGGGCCCCACTCTAATCCACTCCAACCTACTCTATTCCACTGTTTGCCGCTCGCTGCATACCACTTCACTCTGCACTATCCCATCCCACTGTACACTATTCCACTACACCACTCCACTCCATGCCACTCCACTCTATGCCACTTCACTCTATGCCACTCCATTCTAAGCTATTCCACAATAGACCACTCCACTCTACACATTCAACTGCATGGTTTTCTACTCTAGGGCACTCTGCTCTATGCCAGTCCACTCCATGCCACTCCACTCACTATACTCCACTCCTGTGTACACCACTCCACTCTACACTATTCCACTCATTGCCACTCCACTGTAAGCCACTCTGGTCTAAGCCACTCCACTCTATGTGATTCCATTATACACACTCCGCTCTATGGCACTCCAGTCTATGCCACTCTACTGCATGCTATTCTACTGTAAACCACTCCACTCTACGCTATTCCAAAGCATAGCAATCCACTCTGCTCCTTGACATGTTACTCAACTCTACGCCACTCCAATCTATGCCACTCCACTGAACATAATTCCACTATACTCTATGACCCTCCACTCTGTGCCATGCCACTCTAATCTAGGGCACGCTACTCCATAGATACCACTCCACTCTACTCTATGCTACTCCACTCTACGGTATTCCACTGTAATCACCGAAACTCCAATGTTCGCAACTCGAATGCACACCACTCCATTTTCCAGTATTCTACTGTACGCCACTCGACTGTACGCCACTCCACGCCATGCTATTCCACTCTATACCACTCCACTCTACGCCACTCCACTGTACACCACTGCACTCTACACTATTCCACTGTGCACAACTCCACTTTATGCCACTCTACTCTATGCTATTCTACTCTTTTCCACACCTTTCTCTGCCACTCCACTGTATTCTATTTCATTGTATGCCACTCCACTCTATGCCATTCTACTCAATGCCACTCTGCTCTATAACACTCCATTGTACGCTATTCCACTCGACGCTACTCCACTCTGTGCTCTGCACTCAATTCTATTCCACTGTACGCCACTCCACTCTACACGCTCCACGGTATGGTATTCCACTCTACGACACTCCATTCTAACCAATCTACTCCATGCCACTCCACTATGTGGTATTCCACGCTATGCCACTGCATTCTACGCCACGCCAGTCTATGGCACTCCGATGTATGCCACTCCACTCTATGCTATTCCATTGCATGCCACTCCACTCTATGCCATTTCACTCTATACTATTCAACAGTATGTCACTCCACTCTACGCCAGTCCACTGTACGCAAGTCCATTGTATGCCACTCCACTCTATGGCACACCACTCAATGCCACACCACTCCATGCTATTCCAATGTATGCCAGTCCACTGTACGCCTCTCAACTCTATGCTATTCCACTCTACGGCACTCCACTCTGTGCCACTCTAGTCTATACCACTCTACTGTATGCCACTCCACTCTACTCTATGACATGTCACTCTACTCTACCACACTCCAATGTACGTCATTCGACTATATGCTATTCCACTTGATGCCACTCCACTATATGCCACTACAGTCTATGCCACTCCACTCTATGCTATTCCACTCTATGCCATTCCAATGTATGGTATTCCACTGTACGCAACCCCACTCTACGCTATTCCACTCTACGCCACTCCACTCTACACTAATGTGGTCTATGTCACTCCGCTGTACTCCAGTCCACTCTATGCTACTACACTCTATGCCATTCCACTCTACACCACTCCATTGTACCCTATTCCACTCTATGCCATGCCACTCTATGCCACTCCACTCTTTGCCACTCTGCTCTATGTTATTCCACTGTATGGCACTCCACTCTATGCCACTCCACTGTGTGATATTCCACTCTATGGTACTCCACTCTACTATACGACATGCTACTCGACTCTATGCCTCTTCAGTCTACTCTACAACAGACTACTCCAAATTATGAGACTTTACTTGACTCTACGCTAAACCACTCCACTCAACTGCACACTCCACGCTCCTCTGCTCTATGACATGCCACTCCACTCTATGCCATTTTTCCACTCTACACTACCCTACTCCACTCTACTCCGTTCCACTCAACTGTTCGACACTTCACCCCACTCTGCAACTGGATGACACTCCTATCCACAACACACCACTCCATTCTATGACATGCCACTCCATTATACAACAGACCACTCCACTCTGACACTTTGGGGGTTATTCTAACTTTGGAGGAGGTGTTAATCCGTCCCAAAAGTGACGGAAAAGTGACGGATTTACCACCAGCCGTATTACGAGTCCATTATATCCTATGGAACTCGTAATACGGCTGGTGGTATATCCGTCACTTTACCGTCACTTTTGGGACGGATTAACACTCCTCCAAAGTTAGAATAACCCCCTTTATTGTTCACTACGCCACTCCACTCTCATCCACTCCAATCCACTCTACAACACTACACTCTGTGACACTTCAATGTAAAACACTCTCCTCCACTATACTGTATGACTTTCTACCTAATGACAATATACTCAAAGGCACTGGACTCTATGGTTTAGATACATTTTTTTTTTTTTATTAAATCAAATGAAAAAATCAAAGGTTAAAGTTGTAGTTGGGAAATCTTTATTTAATCTTTCTATACAAACCAAACTTAAACTGCACAAACATTAGACATTCTAAAGTTGTAGTTATACCTTAAATTTATAATTTATGCACCACCTTTAGATTGCCATACCTTTATTTATTCTTTCTCAAGAAACCACACTTTAATGATACAAACATTAGAAATTCTAAAATTATAGTTATATATTACATTTCTAATTTACAAACTACCTTCAAATTATTATAACTTGCGCACCTCGATTAACAGTGTAGTGAACTTGGTGGCCATACTAAATTAACTATAACTTCCACCTTCTCCATGCACTGCTTATACCCTTTCATATAACATCAGTTATACCATCTGAAATAATAGCATTCATAACAACATTTATGACATCGTAAATCACACAATTTGTAGTGGGTAATAGTTCATGTATTGTGGCTACTGAGTTTACTACACTGTGTATTGAGGTGTGCGAGTTAATATAATTTGAAGATGGTGCGCAAATTATAAATTTAAGGTATAACTATAACTTTAGATTTTCTAATGTTTGTGTAGTTAAAGTTAAGATGGATATCTTATTCTGCGTTTGTGTCAATCTTGAAGAACGATCCAGTAGAACGTTAGAAGCATATGGGAAGCTAAATTGGCGGTACAATTTAAAGGCATTAGTCATACTGAGCTCAAACGTTGTATAGTTTTGTCTCTTGCTTATGTCACTGTGCCGATCTTCAAAGAGCCTTTGGTATTTGACATCGTAGATTTCATGGTAGTTAGATGTCAGACACATTCCCAGGTATCATATGGCTTTAAGAGACATCCTGAAAGGGCAATAACCTGATACTTTCTGCCCCTCTTTTCTGGTAAGTTCTGATGGTGTAGTACCAGAATATCACTGTTAGAATATCATCTGACAAATATTCCTAAATATCAGCTAAAAAATATTTCCCCACTTGTGTTAATAATGGAAAATCTTTACCCAACCAGATGATATTTTGGTATACAAGATTTAAGACACAATAGCTATTTCATGCTTTATTTATGTCTAAGACATTTTGATATATCATATTGATGGCTTCTCCATATAAACATTATCTTGAATTGTTCTACTGGTTGTTGGTCTGTAGTTCCTCAATCAAGGACCTGAAGGATCTAACAAGATTCTTCAGAGTAATCAGTACATCAGTGAGCAAGAATACTTGTATAAATTCTCTCCTGGCTTATATTTCCCTACCCCTATTAGGTTTGGTGCCAAAGAATTAAAAGAGGGAACGTGCGGAAAGACATGGGAAATTGCTGAATAGTGTTGTGTGGCTGATGGATCTTCCCTGATGTTCCCCTATCCATAAGCCCTCATGAAGATGGAATTGTGTGCATCTCCATCACACAGTTTCTGAAGGTGTCCTCAAATCTATTATTTCCCATATTTTTCCACAACTGAGCTTTTTCAATGATCAGCAGCATTGCTACTCCGTCCCTATTCTGTCTGAATGAGTTGAATATCAAAGCAAGAAGGACAGAGGTATTGTCATGCAAAAACATCATGGCCTTCCTATAGAGAAATAAAATATCAGGAAGGTAAGTCTAGATTTACCATTGTTAACTTCACATAGAGCCACCTTGAAGATATACATATATTAGCAATGTACATATATGTGGAGTTAAGTGTGAACTCCACTGTATAGAATAGAATAGAAAATCAATTGAATAAGGAACAGTGGGTCGAGATAGACAGGAAAGCTACCCTATCATGAACAAGGACCCAAAGACTACTTTATGTATTATATTGCATACAATAGGTCTTTGACAACACACAGCTAAAACTGTAGGCAAGAAGTTAAAATAGCAAAATGTAATTTCTGAAAAGAATGACAGGCAGTGAACAGCCGATAAGGTCTTCCTTTCCGATGCTCAATTAATGAAGAAGGCACTAGCAAGAGAAAACAATTTTCCATCATAAGTTTCTTCAAAAAGATGGGTAATCAAGTTCATGATATTTTTGGGCAACAATATTTTGTCTGCAATATTCAGGTAGTCTTCCTTCTGAGTATGGTCTGTTTGGTTGGCAGTCTTTTGGCTAGCCCTCTGGTATTGCCATTCTCCAGTGAAAATTGATTGGTCATTGGTCACAGTAGCTCACATGTGCAATAGGCACATCAATGTCGGTGACCAGAATCTTGGTAGAAAAGTGTACATTATGGTAATCAATGGTTCACATGATGCGAGCTACACAATGTAGGGACTTTACCTGTCTTAGGAATGATGGGAAGCATTGTTTAGAGCACAGTTGGCATGACTAAAACTGCAGACTTGAAGTGGTTAAACAGATCATACAAAAAGCCATTGTTTTGTAAAGGGTGACAGTGAACCTGTCTGAGTCCGGGCTCTTATTATTCAAGTCTTTTAATCTCCAACACCATTTTGTTAATGAGATGTTTAACTAACAGTTTGTTGCTTGCTTAATGCAGTTAATTCCAATCTTTTAAGGGAGTCACTCTTTTGTGTGGTTGATGATCCCAATCTTACAACTGTTAGTAGTTTTATCGGAAGACCCATGTGATTGAAACCTCAATGAGCTCCTGATCCTCTCAATGTATTAGAATATTTACCTGCACCATTGGTTGCTTAGCCCAACATTTTCCTTTGTTGTGCCCGACCATGAGAAGTGATTATTTCTCATTGTTCCTCAATACTGAGTTGACCTCTGACCCTAAGGATTTTTATTCCTACCTTTTGTATGACTTTATTCTATTTTCACAAATTTGCCTTTAAATAAATATTTTCGGAGTGTCTAACTTGTATTTTCAGATCTGGCTTGACAGTGCAACTGTCAACAAGAGGTATGGTTGCTAGTTTTTTTAAATATATACAATAGAGGGCTCTGGCTCCATCTGGGGGAGTACTGCTCCATCTCAAAGAGTACTATTCTCTCACCCTGTGCTATTGGCTAATTAGTGTATCATTCCGCCTCCCAAAGAGTACCTGCATGGCAACGCCTGTTCAACTATTTTACATTGGAACAATACACTTAATCATCAGACATTCAATTCAGTATCTCATGCATACACTATGAACAGAGAGAACCTTTTTTTGTATTATTTTTACTGGAGGCATTTTTTACAGTTTTTCTCACAACTCAAATATGAACCAATACAGTAACCACCTTCTCGGCACCACCAGTCCCACCATCATCATTACCAACACCACCATTACCATCAACACTTATATTACCATCATTACCACCACCATTACTAAACACCACTGTCACCATCACCACTACAATGACACCACCATTATCACCACCAAAGCTTTTGTGCATGTGTGAGTTTACATGCCTTACCACATAAAAGTCCGACCTGTTGGATGTGTGAATGCTTATTTGAATTGGCCTCACACTGAGTCAACACTAGTGATAAAGAAGTATGGTAAGACACAGTAACTGAGGCGTAAGGCGACTTCACTGACCTTTCTGGCCAGTGTCCATCGCTCCCTCTTGCATGGCCACTGCTGCTGCTGCAACTGCTGCTGTCTCTCTGTTTGAGCCCGCCTCCACCCGTAGGCACCCACCTGTGCCTCATCCGCGGTGGCCCAGTGGCCAGCTGTGCCAGGTCTGTTTGCCTTTTTGTCTTTACATCCTTGTTTTCTGTACTTTGACTGTTTTCTCTCTTTTTCTCTCCTTTCACTCTGATAGACACCAGTCGCCCGGATATCACCTTCTTCACCAAGACATGGACAAACACGTCATCCGGACTGGACATCGCCATCGCCATCCCCAGCGACTAAAAGTGGCTCTGAAAAGACTGTCCATCCAGACCAGGATGCGGCATAGCCATCGCCCACAAGACCACCCTCCATTTGACGATCAACACACAGGATGTCACCCCCTCATGGAGCACCTCCACTTCCAAGTGCACACCATTTTTAAGACCACCAACTGTGGCACCCTCCTCTCCAGATGACCCAGACCATGCCCAGCATTCAGCGACCCCATCGTCGACATCATAGACCCCCACACACTCACCTCCAGCAACTACATTTTCCTTGGTGACCTCAACTTCCATTTCAACAATCTCAGCGACCCCAAACCACATCACTACTCGAGAACCTGGACACAATTGGCATCAAGCAACTGGTCACCTCACCAACGCACACCGTCGGACACACTCTCGACCCCATTTTCTCCTCCAGCAGCAACGTCATCATCGTTGACTCACCCCGCTACACTGGACCAACCACCACTGCATCCACTTTTCCATCTCCATGTCTACAGCGCACACTCAAACGATGCACCCCTTCTACAGGAAATGGAACCAGAACTTAGAGGAGCAACTCATCAACACCCTCAGCAAATCACCACCCCAACACAACAGATGCCAACACCTCAGCAAGCAACCTCCACAAATGATTCACCGACTGCACCGACACCCTAGCTCAACAAACAACAAATCCCTGGAAGACCTTGCAACCTTCAAATCCACCACAAGATCCCACCATGGCCTCATCAGGTCCACCAGGAAATCCGCCCAACAGGACCACATTTACTCCACAACACACAACAATAAAGAACTCTTCAGCGCCATAAAAGAATTTGCCAAATCACAAGCCGAGACCATTAACATCCCTCCATCTCAGAAACTCTGTGACAGACTGGCCACCTTCTTCCATGGGAGGATCAAAGACATATAGGACAGCTTTGGACCCCAAGAATTTCTGAACACACCAACAACACCCCTGCCAGGATCCTCTGAACCCTCACGACTCCTGAATGACTGGACCCCCTCACGATGGATGAGACCCACTCCATAATGAGCAGCATCTACTCTGGAGCCCCTACTAACCCCTGCCCCCACTACATCTGCAACAAGGCCAGCGCCTCCATCGCGCCTTAACTCTGCAAGTCCATCAACTGCTCCCTAGAGTCAACAACCTACCCCGAAGATTGGAATCATGCTGAGATCCCCCAACTTCTGAACAAAGCCACAGCCGACCCAACGGTTCTCAAGAACTACTATCTTGTCTCGCTGCTGCCTTTACAAACTAAGGTTTCCCAGAAAGCAACCAACACTGCTACGCCAACACATCGAGGACAACAATATCCTGAACATCTCCCAATCAGGATTCAGAACTAACCACAGCACCGAAACGGCCCTGCTCGCCACCACAGATGACATCCGCTCCCTCCTCGACTGCAGACAAACAGCAGCACTCATCCTGCTTGATCTTTCAACCAACTTCAATACAGTATCTCACCGCACCCTCTGCGCCAGACTCCACACAGTAGGTATATGCGGCAAGGCCCTTCGATGGATACACTCCATCCTGACAGGCAGAACATATAAAGTCAGGCTTCAACCACACCTGTCATAACCTACAGCTGTGGAGTACCCAGGGATCATCGCTGACCCCCACGCTGTTCAACATCTACATGATCCCACTCGCCCCTATCATCAGGAACTACGGTATGAACATTGTCTCCTATGCTGATGACACCCAGCTGATCATCTCCCCGACGAGAACCTCTCAACAGCCAGGAAGAACTTCAGGGACGGAAAGGAAGCAGTCGCCACCTGGATGAGGGAGAGCTGCCTTAAGCTGAACTCCAACAAAACCGAGATCCTCATCCTGGAATCTTCCTACTCAGCCTGGGATGACTCATGATGGCCCTCAACACTCAGCAGGCACCTCCCCCCACATACCATGCACAAAACCTCGGCTTCATCCTTGACTCAGCGCTCACCCTGACCAGCAAGGTCAACTCCGTCGCTTCAACCTGCTTCCACACCCTCTGACTCCTATGGAAGAGCTTTAGATGGATACCAACAAACTGCCGAAAAACTGTGACACACACCCTAATCACGAGCAGATTTGACTACAGCAATGCCCTCTATGCCGGAACCTCCAAGAAGAACCTGAGCAAGCTGCAACTGTTTCAGAATGCCGCTGCCAGACTCGTCTTAAATATCGACCGTCGAGAACACATCTCAGAACACCTGAAAAACTTCTACTGGCTCACCGTCGAGAAAGGGATCAACTTCAAACTCCTCAAACACACCTACAGAGCGCTCCACAACAGCTAACTCAACCACTAAATCACCTGGTACACCCCTTCCAGACATCTCTGCTCATCCCAGCAGTCACTTGCCGACGTACCCTGCATAAAGAAGTCCTCAGCTGGAGGAATATCTTTCACATACCTGGCAGCAAAAGCTTAGAACATCTTACCTCCCCACCTCAGACAGTCGCCATCACTGTCTCAGTTCAGGAAGGACCTTAAGACCTGGCTCTTCAACTGATCTCTGAGGACACACCCCTCAGTGCCTTGAGACCCTATGGGTGAGCAGTATACTCGAAAAATATATGATGGATATGTTTGATTGGCATTTCTCATTGAGACATATATAATATAGCCATTTAACCAGCTATAATGGTTGCTAAAGCCCCTGAACCCGAGTTATATGCCCAAGCTGTGGCAGGTATAAACTGAGACAAAAGGGCTCTACGTTTATTAGAGCATTCCATCTGAGGGTAGGAAGGCAATGATTGGAATGTTAGAACAGAAGGTTTTTACCAGGCATTATAAGCCCTAAGCCACTTCATTGTTTTAATGGAGGACCCAACGTTCCAATATTGGGTTGAAGTTTCTGCCTTACATGTATATGATCTTTGCATAACATGTGAGTGACAATGAATACTCTCAAGCAGTATTTCTACTAAACCAGTCTAGCCTGCATGTTCTCCGCATAGCTTTAGTTCTGCCCTCACTTGTAAATATCCAGCATTGCATCCAGATCACAGTCTATGATTGGATTAAAATTACCACTATGATTTATTTCTCCCGCTCAAAACCCAGAGATCACATTTAGAACTTTGTCAGATAAACTCTCCTGTTCCACATTTGTTCAGTCGGTCACAGCTTTTACCATCATGCAGCTCCTTCTGTACCTATTTTTGCCTCAGATTGGGCAAAGGGAAATTTGCCACTTACTGGGTAACCTATATTCAACTGAAGGCAATCGTTTGTTGCAGAAATGCTTTATGTCTTCTTCACATCTGATCTCTCTTAACCATGTGCATCTCAGGTCACAGTTCAGAGGTGTAAGCCTACGAGATAAGTGCCACAATCCTTTTATTCTGGATGTTACCACTGCAGTTGTGGCCATGCCTCCTCGATCCAATTTTCCTGAAAAACAGCAAGGCAGGTCAACAGCTTTCAAGGCAAGTCTTTTATTTTCACTTCTATTCACATGCCAGATTATTGTTAAACTGTCCAGTACTGTCAACGGACAGAAGTGCCATCCTCAGGATCTTTCGGGGCAGTGGGCAGAAAATATTTTGTGACCACCTGTCAGGCACAGCTTTGAATATTGTACTCATTTTCAGCTAATTCAAGCCATCGTGGTGTCAAACAATGTTGAATTATATGTCAATCTTTTCTAAACATGGGATGTACATGATCAACCAAAAAGCATATACTGTTAGGGTCTGAAAGCCAAATATGAAAAAAAAAGCATGAACAACCCCCGGTGAATACATTTCTCTTTATGTTTGCATATAATCTTGCTAAACAACATTTTATATATTGAATTCAGTGCCTAACCATTCTGCTGCAATAATTGCATCAAAGGCACAAGAAGGGCGAATGTTTGTGTTAATTGCCTCAGTCCCCCTTTGCAACTGGCATCGTTGCCTCAACAGTAAAAATCAATATGCTGCTCTGAAGATTGTTTTTTTACTGTTCATGGGGAAAAATCTCACAAGTTTCTCCTTAATTCTCTTCCCATACCTTGACTGTCCTCTCTTCTTTCCACTTCTCTGGATACACAAGGAACTCCTACTATACTGAGTACAAGGAATGGGAGGGGTGGAAGACAGTTAAAGTGAACTGTAAAGTGTGAGGCACAGTAGAGGGAGAAGGAAAGTGTAGATGGAGATCAGGTAGGGGCACTGGTGAGGAAGGAAGATGCATAAAGTAAAATGAAATAGGTAAGGTAGCCAGGAAGAAAGATGCAAAGAGGTAGAATGAGGAAGAGGTAGGTAGATAAAACAAAAACAGAGAGATAGGTCAAATCTTAAAGTAAGGTAGAGATAGTTAGAGATAGGAGGAGGGAATGTATAGGGAAGGAAAGTGATGAGGTATTCTGAAGTGTGCGGGTAGAGAGAGAAATAAAGTAGAACATGAAGTGAGTAGGAGAGAAGTAAAGACAGAAGAATGTAAGGAGAGATGCTAGGTAGAGAGAGAGTGGTGACAGAGAGAGGGACAAAATGTGAAGAGATATAGAAAGACAAGCTACATAGAATAGAGGCAGAGAAAATTAGAGAGATAGAGAGATAAAGATTAAAAAGAGATTGAGGGCATATTTAAGAGCCCCTAGCTCCATTCCAACACCAAAAACGCTGCGTCATATTTACAAAGTGGCGCAATGTATACATTGCACCACTTTGTAACCATTTGAGCTGCATTATGCCGGCACCAGGCATAATGTATGCAAAAGGAGTGTTACCCCATTGAGGGGGGCAAAAAACGGGCGCAAAGAAATCTAAGAGATTTCCTGGCGCCATTTTTTTGGGCACTTTTAATGCCTGCTCAGGTGGTGCGAGCGGTGCGACGGCACCGGGCACTGACCTCTTGGGTGCGCTGTGTTTAGCAATAACTTCCAAAACTTGTGATTTAAAAGCACCTGCTGAAAAGTTCCTTCTGCGTTTAGCCTTCAAGAAACAATTAAAATGTCAAGATACCTCTTGTGATTGATGTTACTGCTAGAGAGAAGAGATGGGAGTTTTTCCTAGTGGCTGCTTTGACTCAACATAAAGTAGCATAGAGGGTTAATATGCCTGCTGCAAAAAACTGAACTTTGGGCCATATTTAAGAAAAGTGGCGCTGCACACAGTGCAGTGCCACTTTTCTTGCACCCCTTAGTGTCCCTCCTAGTGCCCCCCTAATGCCACCATTTGTGCATCATATTTAAAATACGGTGCACCATGGCAGTAGTTAGGGGACTAGCGTCAGAATTTTTTACACTAGTCCAGCGCTTTGCAGGATTAGCGTCAAACATTTTGACGCTGATCTTGCAAAGCACCCAGAGGCCCATTGTAACCAATGGAAGCCTCCTTTTAATGTGTGCTCTGAGCAGGCATTAAAAGTGCAGGAAAAAAATTACGCAAATAAATCTGTCAGATTTCTTTGCACCATTTTTTTGGCACCTCTAACGGGGATGCCCCCTTTGCATACATTATGCCTGGCGCAGGCGTAATGTAGCGCAAAGGGTTACAAAGTGGCGCAATGCATGCATTACGCCACTTTATAAATATGGTGCAGCATTTTTGGCCTTCTAACGCCACATTAACTCAAAAGAAATTACACTAATGTGGCGGTAGAATGGCACTAGGGGATCTTAAATATATATTTGAAAAAAGTGGTGCTGCACACAGTGCTGTACCACTTTTCTTGCGCCCCTTAGCGATTCCCTAGCACCACCATGTGTGCGCTGTATTTAAAATACGGCGCAACATGGCGGTAGTTAGATGACTAGTGTCCAAATTTTTTACGCTAGTCTGGCGCTTTGCAGGATTAGCGTAAAAACTGTTGATGCTAATCCTGCAAAGCACCCAGAGACCCATTGTAACCAACAGATGTCTCCTTTTAACGCCTGCTCTGAGCAGGCGTTAAAAGTGCCAGAAATAAATGACGCAAAGAAATCTGTCCGATTTCTTTGCGCCATTTTTTTGGCCCCACCTAACGGGGGAATGCCACCTTTGCATACATTATACCTGGTGCAGGCATAATGTAGCGCAAAGGGATACAAAGTGGCGCAATACATGCATTGTGCCACTTTGTAAATATGGCACTGCGTTTTTGGCCTTCTAATGCCACATTAGCGTAAAAAATAAATTACGCTAATGTGACATTAGAATGACGCTAGGGGCTCTTAAATATGCCCCTATATTTTAAGTGGCTAGCTGAGTGGATTAGTAAAGCCAGCCTTTAGAAGTGCTTTATAACATATGTATGTATGTGAAAGGGGAGTGATGGAGAGATGAGGGGCACATTTGCCGGGTGGTAGTGAGTAAAACCGAGGAGGAGGTCATGGTGTGGGGGCACCACAGTAAACTGTTGCACAGGGCGCCACAAGTTCTGAAGCCGGCCCTGTGTCCATGTTCTGTTGCTACTGGTCAGCTGGGCAGTTCTAGGAAAATGTCTTTTGCACCTTGTTGTGTCCATGTAGCCATACAGGAGGTGATGAGAAATGTTTCATATTGGGTTGTACAGTTACAGTCAGTATAGTACAGTTGCTGAGGAACATTTGGAAATTTTCTCTTAATTAAAAAAATGGGTTAGTGTTAAGAACCTTTCAGATTTATGAAATTGTTTTTGGTTTGACAACACAACCATAACCATTACTGTATCATGCTTCATTTGCAACAAGAAAACTGTTTTTCGGATGTGCGAAGCCCAAATTGCAGACTGTCTGCACTTGCGCTGTGCAGCCCATACTGGGCTGTAGCGTGCACTGGGTGAGCTCCGCTCCGCTGGCGGAGCTAGCAGAGTTTTTGGACTTACTCTGCGCTCCAGGTGGAGCGTGGAGTTCCAAAGACTCACTCCCTGCACGGGCCTAGTAGGGATGTAGAGCTAGGCACAGAGAATGGTGGAGAGGTGTGTATTGAGAGACTTGAGGGAGATAGAGATGAGGTAGAGGGAATTGAGCTACATGCACATAAATTACAT
The DNA here is from genome assembly GCF_031143425.1 of Pleurodeles waltl. NCBI lineage: Eukaryota > Metazoa > Chordata > Amphibia > Caudata > Salamandridae > Pleurodeles > Pleurodeles waltl. Next base: position 1,407,732,930 of record NC_090447.1, on the reverse strand, counting down.
ATGTATAGATAGGTAGAGCAATGGTAGAGGTAAAAAAAGAGAGGAGGTGAGGTAGAAGAGGTGAGGTGAAGTAAAATCGTAGACTTAAGTAGGAAAGAATCATTTTTTTAAAACAAAGGGCCAGATGTACCAAAGGATTTTACCCATTCTGTGCCTATGGGAAAAAGCTTTCATACATATGGCCTAAAGTTACTACCGCCATCAACTGCCTGAAAGCCCAATCATTAAGGTTGGTTAATGCATGCTAAAGGCTGTGTGAAGTGTGCATGTCTCAATGTCCAATTTGAAAAATGAATATATTTTATACACACCATTTTTATCGTGGGTCTGACGTTATCACCTCACAAGGGGGTCTCTTGAGAGATGGGGCCCTGGTCAATTGGTTATTTTGCCCATGCTGTAAAATGACTAAGGGCAGACAAAAAATATCTCTTGCCAACAAATCCATTTGATTTATTTCTTGGACCTACCCTCTTACCCTTTAAAATGTTTGACACCTTGGTGAACCATCACCAGACTCCAGATACCCATTCAAACAGGAGTGACATATGATTTGCAAAATGTTTCGTGCATATTGGTTCAAGTTGGCCAAAATTAAACGCCACCAGGAATGTGCATTTTTAACATAACTACATATTGAGCTTGGCTAGTGAGATGTTAATGCTCACTCTTTAAACCTGCCGGAATGTAACAGGAGAAAAGTGTACTGATATTTACCTTACCAGGGCCGGCTTCAGGGCAGTGCGACTGGTGCAGCTGCACCTGGGGCTGACTGGGGGTGGAGGGCTGTGTTTAAAAATAATACTTAGGTTTAAAAGCACTTGAACTTTCTTGTTCCTCAAGCAGTTTTCAGGCAGCAATAAATATGTCAAGGTAACTCTGGTGATTGACGTTCCTACTGGTGAGAGATCCAGTTTTTCTAGTACCAGTTTTGACTCATCATAAAGTAGAGCTGAAGAGTTAATGTGCTGTTGCAAAGAAAGTGTGCCATGCAGATCACAAAACTGGGAGGCAGATTTTAGAAAAGTGGCGCTGCACCCAGTGCAGCGCCACGTTTCTTGCGCCCCCTTAGCGCCCCCCTACCGCAATCAAGTGTGCTCCGTATTTAAAATACGCCACACCATGGCGCAGGGTAGGGCGGCAATGACCTTAACATTTTTTAGCAAAAGATTTGCAGCTGCTGGTGGGGGGGGGACGATCCTCCACCCTAGCGGAGGAGCCACGCCTGGACTGAGTGTAAGTGAACTAAGAGTAGCGCTATAAAAAATTGAAATGGATGTCAGAGAGGAGCTATGGAAAGATGAGGGGCACACTTGGACAGTGGTAGTGAGGGAATGCATGTAGATGGAAGTGGGGGGGTGGGCCTCCCAAAAAGACTGTCACACGTGGCGCCACCAGCGCTGTGTATCATACCATGCAGATTTTGGTGTGGTAAATTCCAAAATCTGCATCTTCTCCCCAAAACCCCGTGAAAGGAGTTATTTATGCATCCGATAAATAACCAAGGGCCATATGTACCAACGCATTTTCCCATAGACACAGAATGGGTAAAACCCTTTGATACATCTGGCCCTAACTCTGCAGTATCGTTGTTTATGTAGTGCATGCAATAAGGGGAATCTCCATTCCTACGAACTCAGAATCAGGGCCTTAGTGATCTAGGAGCACTCGGAATAGTAGTACGGGTAACACTAGTGTTTATTGGTTTTGTAGTACTGTCACGATGAGAGGTTTGTCACCGCTTTGTGACGAAAACGTTTCCTTAGCCACTGAAGAGAACTACTGGCGAGAGAATCTAGGAGCAGGAGTTTTAAAATTGTCATATATATTTTTCCGAACACTTTTCTTTTTTTCCGCACAATTAAACACTCGTTCAGCATTCAAGCCCAGTGTCTTGAAAGTCCGGGTTAGTTCCTTACCTGCGTTTTACCCACGCGCGCTCCTTCTTTGTACTTTTCTGTACAAACTGGTGTTATCGTGTCCCCAGCACTAATTAGCTGATGCTGAAATTTATGCGCCGTTTTCTTATGAGTTCACTTTTTAACTGTTTTCGGAACAACTATAAAACTGGGTAGATATCGGTCTTCTTTTTTTATAAAAAAATAATGCAAATAAAAAGGGACACGAAAAGTACCCCGGGTTCAGCGAACAATTGATGGATTCATTGTAGCACGCATGAGAACTGCGGAAAGTGCACTTGATACAAACTTTCCACAGCCCTTCTTCAAATGCACCTGCGGCTCTCGATTCCAACCCAAACCGCAGCAGTGCTGCGTGAAGTGTGTCACACCAGCACTGCTTATTTCAGTCAACGACCCATGAACAGACTCCACCTGTCCGCTCCTGCTCTTTCCTAAACACCTGTTTCTTGACATTCTGTACAACATAATCTTCTGGTGGCATCATGTTACCACCGTGCCTTGAGGTCTATGACAGCGGAGACGTGCCCCGTGGCTGGAAGCCAGATAGACATCTCCGCCACCTCACTGTCTCACAGAGGCTCAGTGCACTGCCTGCCTGGCGTCCTCTGCCCCGAGATGTGCTGCAGTCAACGGGACTTTGTCTTTTGAAATAGTTTGTGGTCAACAGACTCTGCAAGCAGCTACTGTCCACAGTCAAGTGTTGGGAATGTTTTATATTTTGGTGCTGTCCAAGTGGCCTGCGAGGTCCATCTTCTAACAAATTCCTAGCTGTTCCAGTAGTAACGCTGCCTGAGACATTGCATCGGCGCCATAGTTACAGAAGAAGCTCAGTGTTGCCAACCAGGAATTGGTAAGTCTATTTTTTTTGTACATGTCATTGTTTAGAAAGTGAACTAGCCTCTTAAGGGCGTCCAAGTGCTGTGCAGAGTCACAATGAGAGAGACATTCTAACACAGCACTGGAAAGGAAGTACCACTATATGAAACATTCCTATTTACAAATGACTCAGTTGGCTAGCAGATGAAATAATCTTTCTACCAAGTTACGCAGAATTTTAAATTAAAGTAAAAAACTACAAGCAACTTTGTGATAACGTGGCCCACTATGTAGGTACAGAGCAGGCTGCTGTCCCAGGCGAATGAATAATTAGGGGAAGTTTCACTTGCAATTTGCATTGGCTTTGCATCACAAAAGTGATGTACACCAGAGCAAACTGCTGATTTAGAGTTTACTTTTCAAAATGTATTTGCACTTGAAAGTAGCCCTAAAATAATACAAATTAGTGAAAAGTGCTGCTTCACAAAAGTGATGTACACCAGAGCAAACTGCTGATTTAGGGTTTACTTTCCAAACTTTATTTGCGCTGGAAAGTAGCCCTAAAATAATGCAAATTAGTGAAAAGAGCTGCTTTGCATCAAGGGGGCGTTCTATGGGGGCACATTGGCGTTCGATGCAACCACTCAAAGGGTTTGATGCAAAGACATGTCTACAAAAAATTGTAGCTAGGGCTTTGCACCAAAAATATTGCCTCTGTGGACAGCCGTTACAAAGGAGAAATGTTTTAATTTCTCTGAACTTTTCCAACATTGCATGAGAGCTGTACTGTACAGCAGGCCCCCATGTCCAAGCATAGCATTTGGTAATGGAAGCGTACCCTTCAGTACAAAACCTACACTAGACATTATGGGGCATATTTATTTTGCACCGCCTTTGCTCCATACAGTGGGATGCAAGGTTGACGCTCCTCTTTCTATGTGTGCTGAGGTCTGCAGCACACATAAAAAGAGGAAAATGGCTGTGGGGATCGTTTTTGTGCAGGAAGGTATGTCTTCCTGCACAAAAACAATCCTGTCTGCAGCTCAGGCACCCTTGCTCCACGGTGCAAGGGTGCCTGCCTTGGTGCTAGGCAGCCATAACTGTGGCAGGGCAAGGAAAGGACTGGAATGCGCCATATAATGTTAAATGTGGTGCATTTCAGGCCTTTCATGCAGCACAGTAAGGTTGCTTGCTGCGCTGCTCAAAAGTTTGGTAAATCTGCCCCTATGCACACACCCTTGCTCCATGGTGCAAGGCGTTGTGTGTGACACAAGGCAGTTTCAAAGAGTTCTGGCACAGGGGGACAGAAGAACAGGGCTGTTCTGCTATCAACTTTCACGTATCACAGCGCAGCAACTTTAGTAAATCTACCCCTTGGCAAATATGTATGTGTCCATTACAATTTCTGAAGCGCTGATCAGCAGCAATCGACAGAGTAGAACAATAAAAAAGACCATCTAAGAGGTAGATCTTCAAATGTTCCGAAAGGTGGGACATAGAGGATGGAGTCTGGGAGAGTTCAACATCCTGGAATAATAGAATGCTTAGCACAAGGTGGTTTATGACTTGATGAAGGTCACAGGCACAAGAGGCACACAGGATTCCGCACAGTAAGGAACAGTAGACAGTGTAGTATACAGACCCTGCTCAAAAGTCAAATTGGATATGAATGAATTCTGGGAGAAAGTTCAACACTCTGGGAGGACATCACGATTATTCTTGGTTTATGCTTTTCCTGGATACAAGAACGTGCAGAACCATGCCTGATTTGTTTTAGGCCAAGTGGGAAAGCTCTTGCAATAGAGATTTCATTTAGGATTTACAAGGTTGCTGCATGACTGGAATCGTAGAGGGCCCTGAATACAATAAGTTACATGTTCTTGTAAGGTTATATTGAGGCACTCGAGCTATGTGGATATTCCCTCATCAATGTGTGAAATCACACGGGAACCATAGTGGTTTGCAGCACTGACCTAGTCTTCCAGTGAGATGAGTGGGCTTATCTTTTATAGAGCAACAATTTAGTAATTGGTTTGTTTCATTTGGTTAGTGATGTAGTAACTGAGTCCAAGAAACATTTCAGAGACCTTGCCAACGGCACAACAAAGGTGGGTAATAGTCTAAGATCGTAGAGTTCCAACAGCCTGGCTTGAACTTGTAGGAGACATTCGCCTCAACAGAAAAAGAAGGGTTCTGTTAGGGAGGGGATGATTTTCACAGAAGATTTGGCCACCCAGTTCTCACGGAACTCCAGGATAGACAGCAGATTTGAGCTGTCAGCAACAGAAAAATCTAACTGAAGCTGTATTTTCATTTCCATACTGATTCTGTTGCTCATTATTTAATTTACATATTGATCAGTACCAATTTTCTAGGACTCTAAAACACAATATAATGGATCCAAGTGGATGTTAAGCAGTCCCATTTATATTGTGTATCTGGGTTTCAATTCAGATTGGCTCTGTAACTGTGTGTAGTAACTGTTAACTAATAATTCCCTAAGGATATTTATTTATGGAATGTGATAAATATTAGCTAATGTAATTTCTTAAAATGGGGCACAAAATTAAAATGTTGGTGCATACCACCAAAATTTGTATTTCCTGGTATATAATGGGCTACTTTCATCTGGTAAATTTCTTCAGGTTCGAGAAAAATTGATGAGGTGAAAAATCTGGCTGACAAAAATCAAAAATTCTTATAATACAGACACTTGTGGAAACAGTGGTTTGCATGAATGATAGAATTGTATTAGCTGCTCGTAATACAGGCCGTAGGGGCTCATTATGACATTGGCGGTCCCACCACAGGACTCCCAATGCCGCGGGGAGGATGCCACCGCCATTCCGGCAGCATCCGCCCCAGCTGTATTACATGGGACATTGTATTATCACGTTTACGCTGGTCAGCCCGGTGGAAACAGTGCTATGGTATTGGTCTTGGCCAATACCGCAGCACTACAGCACCCTGGGAATGAGCACTTCCGATGGTGCTGGGCAGGGGCCCCCAGTCACTGCCCATGCCATAGACAGTGATATTTTAAGTCTTTTAACTACTGCAGGATGATTGCTTTATTGTTTTTTGTTTTGTTAGCACTATTGCATCTGTTTTAATAGTATCTGCTGTGCATGCCAAATGATAAAGCAAACAGAGGGTGTTTGAGTGTAGAGCCTTAAGGTTCCCCACATTTCTGTACATGGAGAGTGGGGGCTTTGAATGTTTCACTCTTCACAAACCTGCCAGACCAGAAGAGGCTTGCCTACCCCAGTTCCCAATGTGTTCAGAAAAGCATCAAAGTTCACTGTAACACAAACAGCCAGCGGGACAAGAAGAACCAGCAGGCAGGGCTCAGTCTCATGAAAGATACGCAGAGCATCACGCAGCACCCACAGGGTCTCTGCCTCTGTGTTGCACCATGGCCTGAATGTGCATTGATTTAAGCAGTGGTTCTCAACCTGTGATCTGAGGACCCGTGGGGGTCCGCGAAGCCTCCTCAGGGGTCCGTGACTGCTTAGAAAATTAAATAATATTAACAAATTTAGGTGGTCATTATGAACATGGTGGGATTTCCCGCCATGTTCATGCTGGCGGCCTAAACACAGACTGCCAGCCCGTTGAAGACTCCGCCAGCCCAATAAAGAACATTCCACTGGGCTGGCGGGCGAAAATAGTGTTTCCGCCAGCCGGCCCAGTGGAATGCTGGGCCTGGACATTGCCGACGGCTCCATATGGTGTCAATTTTACAGTGCAGCGGGTGCAGCGGGTGCAGGAGCACCTGTCGCTCCTATCACTGCCCGTAAATCGGGCAGTGACATGCACAACGGGGCTGTGCACGGGGGGCCTGCACTGCCCTTGCCAATATCATGGGCAGTGCAGGGGCCCCCAGGAGGGCCCCGGAGCACCTCTTCCACCAGCCTTTCCCTGGTGGGGGAAACTGCCATGGAAAGGCTGGGTGAACACAGTTTCTTTATCCGGCAGGCAGCGCTGCTTGCAGCGCTGCCCTGTCGGATAAGGAACTCCACCATCGTCAGGCTGTCTGGTGGCGGTAGCCTGGTGGTGACGGAGGTCCGCCTGTGGTGATCTCCTGTGTGAAGGATATATGGCAGTCCAGACTGCAATGCTGGTGGCGGTAATTTCCGCCACCGCCGGCATGGCTGTCTGGACCGCCATGTTCATAATGACCCCCTAAGTCCCCAGATTTCAGTAATGACTCAGTAGCAGGTCCCAAGATTCAAATTATGATTTAGTGGGGGTCCCCAGGTTCCAGTAATGATAAAGTGGGGGTCCACAGAAGTCAAAAGTTTGGGAACCACTGGATTAGAGGCTAGCACTTTGTTAGGTGATGTTAAGCAACTGGAGGGTAATGCTCTTTCTACACCTTTCTCCAGGAGAGTGTATTTGTTCTTTGGTCTCATGTTGTGAAAGTGGGATGGGTGATGAGAAGAGTGACATATGAAGGGTAAGGTTGTAGTATGTGGGAATACAGACTGGAAACATCGTTTTCAAAAAGCATAGACTCCAATCCACAGAGTCACAAAATCTCGACCATGCATGCAAATCTCCTTAAAAAATGACTTGAACCTAATCCCATTAGCAAGCACTTGAGAACAAATATGTTGGTCTGCAATTAGGCTATTAAAGTAACTCTAATGAATGACAGAAGTTACGTTGGATGAAGTTAGGAATAAGGTATAAGGCAAATTCTTGTAGGCAGATATTTATGCACAGTGGATATGTGGGCTTCCTATACTAGGGAATCATGTTTTTTTGTGACAGATGATTCAGCAGTCTGCGTTGTCACCTGGCAGGTTTAAGTGATTTCTGTAAGGTAACAAAAAGGATTTCGTGGTTTTGTGGAAGACTACTGCAGCAGAGAGGACAAAATCTATGATAAACATTGCTGGAATGGGATCACTGCAATGTAATTTTCAACACAATAACATTAAAGAGTAAAGCATATTTAGCACTTAATAAGAGAAGAGGATTTTTTGTAGGTGTTTCCTTGGCACTCTCTAAAATGTCAAATACCGATGTCTGATCAGCGCCGAGTTAGGATCATTTACATAATAAACCATAGACGTAGTCCACTTAAAACGTGTGTTTTACATCGTAAATTAACAACCGAATTGTTTTGCAGCCTGCAACATTTGCTCCTACTGTCCGACCTGTCTCGCATCTTGAGAAAGCCAGCACAGCACATACCATCATCACCCAGTCACACAGGCTTCCAGGTAAACAAAACATAACAATAATGATGCGTGTGGCTTCTAAGGACAGCAGACGATAATAGCTATTAACCTCTACAACCGGGTGACAGATTAACTAGCAATTCCCACAAAGCACATTTTTAATTGGTGAGACAAAACCAGTGCCTAATTTGCAAATAAAAAGGCGCCGGCGCCCAAAGCTCTCCTCTGAAACACGCGGCTGCTGCATTTAAATATGCGAGCACAGAATACCGAGGCAGCGTAATCCTGAAGCCATCTCGGGTCTCTTTAATCCATTTACAGCCACTTCCTGCCCCCTCAGCTCACTCTTGCACCCTTCTTGCTTTTTCCCTTTATGACCGTTTTTAGTCTTTCTCATCCTCCGTCTTTCAATATTTGTCTTTTGCTCTCAGTAAATACCTGATGGGGAAAATAAGTGCTGGTGCCCCCCACCGGAAATCACCGGCTCAAATTAAGCACTGGACAGAACCCGCTGTTCATTTCGTCTTATCATTTTTCCTGGTTACACTACTCCAGTTGCTTGCATACTTCCACTCAGTCTAGCAACTTAACTGTGTTGCAATTCAGCATAGAATGCCTGGAGACTGATTATGAGTGAAGGTGTTATTTATCGCACCTAATAAATAACGATACCCTGAGGTATGTTATTTATCCAATGCGATAAATAGTGCATGGTGTTTAATGCAACAAAATCGACATAGCACGGTAAATACCATACACATTTCACCTGTTATTTTTCAGCAGGTTACCAAAGTTAATAAAGGTTGAGGCATTTAACGCATTTGATAACAGGGATTTGTTTTTTCTAACTCAATGCATGGGGATTTATTGTTTGCAAACTCAATGCACACTCGTCAAGGATCTGCGCTCATGAATTTCCTGTCCTCAGAAAAGGTGGTATGTGTCCAGGGAATGGAATACACCTCCCTGTAGCTTCTTGTAGGAAACAATTTTGATCTTAAGTGAGATGCGCTTATAAACACAATGCCATCACCTCTCAATAGAAATGTAACCCCTGTTGCAAATTCTGTCACAAATTATTTCAACCAGGGCCACTCGAAAGACAATTGATTTTGGACATTTAATGAACATTAGCGATGAAAATTCCTGTTGATTCAAGTTGCATCTTCTAAGTAGCTATAGACTTTTTTTTTATAGTAGTTGGTATTTTCTAAATAATTAGGAGTTATTTCTTTTTAATTTTTACTGCTGGACCAATAGTTCAATTTCCAAAAATGACAAAAAACTCATATGCAACAGCAAGATCCAGTAGAAAGCATTTGTAACTAGTCAACTTGATTTTCCGCCTGGATACCTACTAAAGGATCAACTGAAAACTGATGTGTTTAATGCTGCATTGCTAGTAATCACTTTGCAGAAAAGCAGTTATGAGTAGACCTATAATGCATTTAATTGGATAACACAAACATGTTGTGTGCCAGTATGGTCCTTTTATTATGACAAAGCCTGAAGATCTCTCCTGAACTGGACTGAACTTTGTGCAGACTTGTGGCATACTTGCTGCCTCATTACGTGTAAGACATACTTAGGGCTCAGTACAGGTAACCCACTATCCCAGTGCTTCCCACCTGTTGTCTGGGGACCCCTGGGGGTCCACGAAGCCTCCTCCGGGGGTCCATGACTGCTTAGAAAATGTAATAATATTAACAGATTAGGTCCCCAGCTTTCTGTAATGACTCATTGGGTGGGGGGGTCCCCGGATTCCAATAATGATTCAGCGGGGGTCCCCGGGTTCTAGTACTGATAAAGTGGGGGTCCACAGAAGTCAAAAGGTTGGGAACCACTGCACTATGCCATACAATGAGTGGCTTGGGGTTTCTGAATACCAAATATGACAACACTAGACCCAGTTTACCAGGTGCTGATCTGCACCAGGGAAATCCAAACCTGGCGAGGGACATGAACTGCAGGCAGAAGAGAATATTTCTCATTCCCATCCACCTCCAAAACCACAGGGGGGAGGCAGACACTGCTTCTCTGAGCCCGGCCACAGCCTTCCCTGGCCCTGGCCATTCTTCCAGCCACCCGGGAGCTCACCCCTGATCTGCACTGGCCTCTCTGCACCTATGTACCTCCTGCTTAGAGCAGTTGGTAATTGTCAGCAGGTTGGTCCTCGGAATCAGGGATAGCCATGGGAAAGGGGCCCAGTAATTCAAGTCCCCGTTGTGTTTTTTTCCATTCTGAAAACAAAATATAATAATGGGTGGTTGTAGGTAGAGATACTGTCTTCAATCAGAGATTTTGGGCACCTAATATCCCTGCACGTATATCAACCAATTCGTAAGGAGGGCCTTGAGTGGAAAAAAACTACCAATAGACTTTGAAGGTGGTTATACAGATAGTGTGAGCAGTCGGCAGATCTCATGCACTTCATCGGTAAATATTGATATTAATGAATGTCACCCAATGCTTTTCAGCAGTAGCCCTTGAATCCTTTCAAAAAAGATACTAATACCAAATACATTAACATGTGGTTCCAGTTCATCCCAGTCCCCAGGCTATACAACATGGCCGGTCCAAAACATAGACCCTCAATATGAGTCTGGCAGTCCTAAGACCGCCAGACTCGCAGTTGTAACCCGCCAGGGCAGCGTTGAAAGCAGTGCTGCCCTGGGGATTACAAGTCCCCATCCAAATAACGGACACTGAAATGCGCAACGGGTGCTGTCGCACCCGACGCACCACACTATTGCCGCCGGCTCAATTACGACCCGAACTCAATCTTGTGGTGAGGGTTCCGCAGGGCCAGCAAGCGAAAACGCTGTTTTTGCCTGCTGGGCCAGCGGAATACTCCTAATATGAGGGGGGCAAAAGACCTTTATTACTGGCGGTCTTTTGCCTGCAGCGGCTTCAGCAGTCCTGTGAAAGGACCGTCGTGGTCGTAATGAGGCCCATAGCTTCAGTTTATTAATTTCCAGCCATGTCCAATGACCATAGAGGATAATTAAGGGAATCTAAGTTGAAAAGAGTGACCTATCCTCTCTTATTCGTTTTGCTTCCTGGCTCTACGTTTTTGGTTAAAGCTACCGGCAGTACACATAAGTAAGGATGGATGTTGGCAAAGCATTGATCGATCAGAGAGATTCTGAAATAGATGTTGAACAAAAATATTCTGTAATCATTGTCAAGACAGTATTTCCAGACAGTTTGCATAGACAACCAAATGGCAGCTCTGCAGATTTCCATTATAGAAAAATATTTTAAAGTTGCAACTGTTGTGACACTGACCGATCCCATTAGTATGAACCATAAACACCTTAATAACTGCTAACATATACAGTTTTACATGCAATTTACTGGTCTGACACAGAATTAGGAGTGCAGGTTCTCGCCTTGAAACATCAGAAACAATTGTCAAGTCTTCCTTGCATGCTTTTTCAGAGACACACACTCTATGAGCTCTCGATATAAAGTTAACTTGTATAACTATGTAGATGATATGCAGCTGCATTTTAGCATTGATGACACCTCAGAAGCTATGGAGTAATTCCAAATTACTATGTTATAAATCTGTGATTGGATGAATAGCCATCAGTTGAAATTACATTCTGGCAAAACAGAAATTGTTACCACAAAAAAGAAACTTAATTATTGGAATCCCTCCTTTTGGGCCCCTTGAGATGGGATCTCTTCTGTCACTTAAAAAAGTGGTTAAAAGCCTTGGGAATCTCGTTGACAAGCACCTCTCCATGAAATCACAAATAGGAGCTGTGATTTCTTCATGTTTTTTCCAACTCCAGAAAATTAAGAAAATAAGGAAAACGTTACTTTTGAAGCAATCATACAGATTATAATTGCTCTAGTTATGTCCTAGATAGATTATGCAAATTCTGTCTACCTTGGACTTCCAAAAGGACTAAATCATATGTTACAAATAGTACAAAATCAAGTAGTTAGGTTGGTCTGACGATAACCAAGATATTACCATATTAGGCCACTGATGAAAAAGCTACATTGGCTTCTAGTAGCTCTGGGACCATCTTCAAAACCGGCTGCACCAATTTTAAACCCCTCCATGGTAAAAGTCCAGGTTTCGTGTCCTCCAGAACTCTGAGCTACACTCCCAAGCATAATCTTAGATCGGCCCATTTCAATCTACTAACCGTACCCAAAGTCAATAGAAAGAGATTGGGTGGTGCCAGATTTTCAGTGATTGCTCTGCGCACATGGAACTCTCTCCTTCTGGTATTAGAGCTGCAACCAATTATGTGGGATTTAGGATGCTTTTAAAAATCTGGCTACTTAAACAAGTATATGGCTAAGTCTTGATAGTGTGTTGCCCTCCTTTTTACCTTGGCACCATGAAACCTTTTAAGTGTACATGCGCTTTATAAATTCTCTGTAACATAACATAAATGTTAGAAATGGGGTCTTTGGTTGGCAGTCAGGTTACCCCCTGTCCAAGCAAGGACCCTCACTCTAGTCAGGGTAAGTCACACACAATCCAAATTATCCTGTGCCCACCCTCTGGTAGCTTGCAATGAGCAGTCAGGATTAACTTAGAAGGCAATGTGTAAAGTATTTGTGCAATAAATCATACAATAACACAATATAGCACCACCAAAAGTACACCAAACAGTGTTTAGAAAAATATATAATATTTATCTGGATATTTGCAGGTCAAAACGATCAAAGATGCAATAGGTAAATGTAGAGATATCACTGAAAAGTGATATAAAGTGTCTTAAGTCTTTTTAAAGCAAACAAAGTCTCTTTCAAGCGCAAAGTACCTGGTCCATGTGAACAATCTCTGCAAAGGACCGCAGAGGACGAGAAGCGTGGAAACAAAGGGGTGTGCGTCGATTTCTCGGGCCGCACACGGTGATGAGTCGTTAAGTTTCCACGCAGGGACAGCTGTGCGTCGATTTCCGGCGCTCGGTCGTGGATCCTCTTCGGGTTGCGGGGTTTTCAGAGTCCCCGGGGTATGTGCGTGAAATCCTGGGCTTGCGGAGCGAAGTCACAAGCGCTGCGTCGATCTCGTGGGCGCTGCGTGGAATTTTCTTCAGCATGGCAGGCGCTGTGCCGATTTCTGGAAGTCGGGCTGCGTCGTCCCAGGTCGGCTGTGCATCGATCCGGTGGGCCATGCATCGAAGTTCCAGTCGCAACGCAGGCGCCACATCGATCTTCTCCTTGCGAAGTCGTGCTGCGTCATTCCGGTTCAGCGTGCAGTGAATTTCTCACCGCGGGACAGGCTGTACGGCGGTTTTTGCAAGCTGTGTGTCACATTTTCGCCGGCAGGATGCAGGTTCTGGTTCCAATTTTCTTCTCCAGGAAGTGTCTGAGTTTGAAGGGGCAGAAGCCCTGTTTATATACCCAAATGTGCCTTTGATGTGGGGGAGACTTCAAAGAGTGGCTTAGAAGTGCACCAGGTCCCCTTTCAGTTCAATCCTGTCTACCAGGGTCCCAGTAGGGGGTGTGACAGTCCTTTGTGTGAGAGCAGGACCTCCACCCTCCCAGCCCAGGAAGACCCACTCAAAATGCAGATGTATGCAAGTGAGGCTGAGTATCCTGTGTTTGGGGTGTGTCTGAGTAAATGCACAAGGAGCTGTCAACTAAACCCAGCCAGACGTGGATCGTAAGGCACAGAAAGATTTAAGTGCAGAGAAATGCTCACTTTCTAAAAGCGGCATTTCTAAAGTAGTAATATTAAATCCAACTTCACCAGTCAGCAGGGTTTTATATCACCATTATGGCCATACTAAATATGACCTCCCTACTCCTCTCAGCAGCTACCACTCAAACAATGTATGAGGGCAGCCCCAATGTTAGTCTATGAAGGGAGCAGGCCTCACAGCAGTGTAAAAACGAATTTGGGAGTTTTACACTACCAGGACATGTAAACTACATAGATACATGTCCAGCCTTTTACCTACACAGCACCCTGCCCTGTGGGTTACCTAGGGCATACCTTGGGGGTATCTTATATGTAGAAAAAGGGGACTTTTAGGCTTGGCAAGTACTTTTAAATGCCAAGTTGAATTGGCAGTGAAACTGCACACACAGGCCTTGCAATGGCAGGCCTGAGATAAGGTAAACTTAAGTGGGTGGCACAATCAGTGCTGCAGGCCAACTAGTAGCATTTAATCTACAAGCTGTGGGCACACATAGTGCACTCTGCTAGGGACTTATAAGTAAATTAAATAGTCCAATTGGGTAAGATCCAATGTTATCATGTTTAAAGAGAGAGAGCATATGCACTTTAGCACTGGTTAGCAGTGGTAAAGTGCGCAGAGTCTAAAAACAAGCAAAAACAGTGTCCAAAAAGTGGAGAGAGGCAGGCAAAAAGTTAGGGGTGACCACCCTAAGGCTGTCAAGTCTAACAATAACATAACATAACGTAGCATAACGTAACTTAACATAACATAACGTAACATAACATAACCTAACATAACATAACGTATCGGAACTTAACATAACAGAACATAACATAACATAACATAACATAACATAACATAACATAACATAATGGTTATATGTTGAAACCAAGCACCCATGGCTCAACAACGAGTTCGGAACAACAAACTCGTTGGTATCACTAATGCCTTTACCACGAATCCCTTTACAATGATTTTCCGTTGTAAAGGCATTCCTGGTAAAGGCATTATTGATCAGCATGCACGGTTCCAGCATGCTTCCTCCAACCCCCACCCCTAAAAATGACCGCGACCCCCCCACCCCCACAAACACCCCAACCCCACCACCCCAAAAATTACCACAACCCCAACCCCCTCCCCTAAAACCTAAAGCACCCCAACCCACCCCTTAAACCTAAACCCTGACCCCTCAAACCCTAATCACCCCAAACCCCCACCCCACCCCCAAAAACTAAAAAAATGCTGAGTCCCACCCCAACCCCTAAAACCTAAAGCACCGTAACCCACCCCTAAAACCTAAACCCTGACCCATCTCTCCCCCCAAACCCTAATCACCCGAGCCCCCCACCCCAACCCCAAAAAACAGCCCCAGTCCCAGCCCAACTTACCTCCTCCTTCACCGTGTCGACTCCCTTCTTCTGTGCCTTAACCATGCATGTATGTGGGTCACACATGCGTGGTTAAGGCCCAAAAACCAGGAAGTCGTGGAAAACGAAACCGTTGTTTCGCTTTCTTTTTCTATGTCTTCGTGGTTTAGGAATCATTGTTCCGGGTGTTTCCCCAACATAACGTGAGTAATTGGGGAGGAAGCTGAGTTGTGAACGGTTTAATGCAGGGTGATGTAGTGTTCTTTAAAGAAGTGAGTCTTTAACTTTTTCTTTATTCAAATTGGAGCAGTGTTGGGGTGGTCCTGGTTGATATCAGGGTGTTGTTCCAGATCCTGAGTACATAGATGGAAAAGACCTGCTTGTTTCTTTTTTCTTTTTATACTCCTTAGTCTGCAGTCTCATGGTGTCCTAGCTACAGGTGTGCAAGATAAGAGGAGGTGCTGGTCATGATTGCTTTGTAAATGAGGCAGCTGGGTTAGAAGATTATGTTGGCTGACAAGGAGAGCCCATAGAGTTTCATCGGAATTGTGGTGATGTGATCATTTTTCTTCAGGCTCAGCATGGAATGTGCTGCAGCATGTAGGATGCTCTGAAGTGGTGCCAATGGGGAGTTTGGAAGGCCATGGAGAAGGGCAATACCACTATCGATATATATGAGGAATTTAAGTTGTTTTCTGGAACAAACAGTTCGACTTACTTTACCAGGAAGAGCTAGTAGTTGGCTGTGATTGTGTTTTTCAGCAATGTTGTTCTTGAGTGTGATGTTGGTGGCCCAGTTGAATTCAAGGGGGTTGGCATTTGATTAAAGCTGGGGTTCAAAGCCGTAAAGGTTCATGTAATTGAACAAAGTTTGTACTGTAGCTTGTTTGTTGTTCTTGGCAAATAACAGGTAAGTCTGGCTGGGTTGAGCATCAGGTTGTTGTCCAAAGAGATATAGTAGCATGATGAACACTGTCCACTTTAATCCACTAAGCACAGAAAATAAGCTTTTCAGAATAAAAAGACAGCATGGCCTTAAAAGCAAAACCCCCTCCGTGCATATAAAGCAGGGTAAGTTTTCTTACCTAATTAGACCTGCATATTACACACCAATAAAACTCAATGAACATAATTTGTCAAACACATCGGAACGGCTTTGATCTATTTCACACTGTACTCGCCCTGCTTATCCTGTCTTACTAAATTATATTTGAAAGGATGTACTCAAGCAACAGGTCCACCAAGTACTTGATTCGCTGATCCAAAAGAGCATAAATACTATTTTGACAAGTGACACTTCCTTATCAAGTTACTGCAGATGACTGGAAACAACAAAACAGTTACTTTGGCTTTGTTTCTTTGCCCGGGGCTTGTTGGCAGCTTGCAGTTTGACAGGAAACAATGTACTATTATTTTCCAAGAATTTATAAATAGGCACCTTAACCGCTTAGTCATTAGAAATGTGCAAAATAAACTTTCTATTGAATGTAAAAGAGATTGTTAGGTGCTCCGAGTTGCAACAATGAGACAGGATATCATTGGTGGTATCAAGTATCCATTACTTTGTGTCACCCCATTTCTTTGTTGAGTGTTCCCATCTAGAGGAGAGGAAAACCCATCTTTGAATGGGCCGGAGCCTTAACAGCATGTACACATTCAGGATTACCAAGGTGTCCTTCCCTGATACCAAGGGGCATATTTAAGAGCCCCTAGTGCCATTCCAACACCTCATTAGCGCCAATTTTATGACGGTATTGTGGCGTTAGAAGGCCAAAACCGCAGCAGCATGTTCACAAAGTGGCACAATGGATGCATTGCGCCACTTTGTAGCCCTTTGAGCTACATTATGTCTGCTTCAGGCATAACGAATGCAAAGGGGGGGTTCCCCCAATTGGGGGGCCACAAAATGACAATAGATTTCTTTGCCTCATTTTTTTGGCATTTTTAATGCCTACTCAGAGCAGACATTAAAATGAGGCACACCATTGATTACAATGGGCCACAATGAGCTTTGAGGGATTACCGTCAACATTTTTGATGCTAATCCTGCAAACCTCCAGACTAGCGTCAAAAAGTCTGACACTAGTCCGATAACTACAGTCATGGTGCGCCGTATTTTAAATACAGCACACAAATGGTGGCATTAGGGGTGCACTAAGGGGCGCAAGAAACTTTTCTTAAATGTGCCACCACATGTGCCAGGTACACATAATATCACATGCACTTCCAGTGCATTGTTATACATTATGACCCCAAATTGGACTGCAGTGTCATTGGCACGGTATGGCAAGGACAACACAATTCAGTTCTCTACACATTGCTGCCTGTTATATGCTGTTCCCTCATGTTCAATTCCAGTAGTAAATATTCTCTTCCTTTGAAGCCAACTATTTGTAGTGGTGGTACTGCTCCACCATGCAGGAACTTGGGTTTGATATTTTCTATTGCCCAACGGTATACATCCTGTATCATCGACCACTATTGGTTCCATAAAGTTGTTATTACACTGCTAATGAGATAAATCAGACCTTCTGTTCAAAGGCTCTCAATAGATACTCCAGCAGGGAAGGAGGAAACTTTCTTTGCTGAATGCTTAACTATTGAAATGACAATATCTTGGAATGCTATACCTCTCTAGCTGGATTTCAGTTTACCACTTAGCCTGCTGCAGGAAGTACCTTATTACTGGAAGTCCGATTGATGAATACTCCTCTACAGACAATTTCTGAGCAAAGGTCATGATTTATCGATTACTGCCAAAGCAAGAACACAAGCATAGGGAGACTTTCTTTTACCTAAATAAAGGTCAAGTCACGTTTCCTCCACCATACAAATGAATACAAGTTAGAACCCATCAAATGGACACATAAACACAAATAAATATAAGCCAAACATTTGGTGACTCATACATGTGCCTTCAAGCACAGTCTCTGGTCAAGGAAATGAACCAGAGAGAAGCCATTCATTGAGATAGAAAAGTGATTTTTCAAGGTATCAAGCACATCACATACGTAGAAAAATCCACTGCTAATACTCCTTAAGAGAAAAACAGAGAGATAACTTTGTAGGTAGTCCTCCAAGTAGATCAATTCAAAACTGAATAAAACCACAAGCTAAAGTCTACAGCCAAGCAACCAAAGAGATGTTAGGAGATCATATTATGTCTCAGATCAATAAAGCATTCCATAATGGTAAGTACACGCACACACGCTTCTATACTGTACTCTATGAGTCATCATCTCCTCACTTACTTACAGTACCCGAGTGCCTGGTTCCTTAAGTTACCCCTTTTAATGTGTATGCATGTAAACCACAATGCTGAGTAAATTACAACTGAATCGTACTTCCTGGAAAGTGTGCTACCTCTTATCAAAATACATAAATATCAGAATAGTATATGAAACAAACATACTTTGAAAAAAGGCCAACTTTAGAATGTAGCAAATTCTTCTCATCTGAATCAGACAGAAGCTATCCCCCTACTACCAGGGAATATCCTAATCATCCAGTACCAACACCTGCATACCGACACATAACAATATTTGAGGAAATAAGGTAAATGGGGTTGTGTCAATCACCGTCATTGATCTTTCTCACTGCTGAGATTCCAATGTGATCCATGTTTGATTTCCAGCTCCTTTAAAAGGTTGCTCCAGACAGCATCTACTTTCATCTGAACTTAGTTATGGGAGGTTGAGCCCTTCATCCCTGTACCCAAAGAAATGTCTGTCACCACAGAACTCGACAGAGCCTGCTTGTGACCACTCTAAATCACATTAAATCCTTCTTACCACAGTAAATGACATTTGTGCCAGTGATATCCTGTCACGTTTTGAAATTTCAGTACAATGAGGCAGTCCTGACGGAATCTGTCTACACCACAAATACCAAAAAGCAAACTAAACTTAAGAAATATTGGGTACCATCGTAGCTTAGAAATGTGGCATTTGACACAAATCTCTAGGCAAACCTTAACCAAGCTTCAACCATCACCTTCTCTGCCAGATAATGGACCTGGTCATTATCATTCAGCTGGGGAACGTTGACCTCAAACCACTGCAGATTAAATGTTTCCCTTTGTTGGTTCTAAAACTGAATGGCATCAGCACTTCAAGATGAATGTGATATGACAGGCAAAGAAAATGTGCCATTTTAAGGTTTAGGACAAATTTATGGTCATTGATATTCTGGAAAAGAAACAGTCCAATAGATGAAACAAGTTGTCCCTTGCTTTAGGTCTTGTTTAGCACTTTCTGAATGACACAAACTTTAGAAACACACAGAACAAATTTAATGCCCGTACCCTTCGAAGAGCTACTGATTTTTACGGGATTTGTGTGATTACTAATCTACTGTTTTGTCTGCATGTCTATCAAAAATGTTTTCTTCTCAGTGGGTCTGGGATCATTGACCCATATTCACAATTAACATTTATGAGGCGATTTTAGCTACAATGATTTTGAAAGAAAATTAATAGCATTATCAAACCAGCTTGCTTTTCCTATTCGGTGACTTGACTAGCACAGTTCTTCTCCTTAGATCCCCAAGATGCCATGTTTTTCATTCTGACTCTGGCCAGCTTGGCCTCTGGTGCATAGTCATGACAAATAAAAACAAAACATAGGTACTAAACATACATGATGTAACAAAAGACAAGAGACATATCAAAGACCAAGCTGCACCACAGGCACACCCACAGATGTGCATGCATACCTATGTTGCAATCACTTCACAGTTGCTTTCTAAACATCTCCAGCTATAGTGTGGGCTTTTGTGGACATGATAAAGGCACTCAGCAGTAATCCTTTGAATGACTGAAAAATAAGGACCAAAATACTATGGGTCACTATCCGAGAGCAAATTGTATCACTATCAGGACATGGATGATGTATATAAGCAATTTGTTTTACTCCAACAGCAAGAAGTTTGCACCATTCCTAATTAAAAAGTCAACGAATTTTGGCTGCCAATTTCCTTGCCTCTCAGTCTCAATAGTCAGCGATCGTCTGTGTATTGCTTATTCTTACAAAAATCATCAGAATTAAATGATACCTCTGTTACTTGAATATGTGCAGAGCAGCCTTGCTGTTTGTTTTAGGTAAACTGTGCTACTCTGGCTGTGGCATTATATAGTTATGCACTTGCATATAAAACTGTTATGGCCCACAATATTACTAAAGCCATAATCTGCATCTGTCAGCAACAAATTGTAACTTATGCCTATTAAATTCACATAATACATATCTACTATAAGGGTTGTCTATCACCAGAACTGTACAGCCAAAAAACAATCCACAAAATGAACACGCATTTTATGACTGAAGAGATTTATAAAGCATTACTGGACACATTTGGAGGACTTTAAAATAGTCTATTTACTGCAGGTCCCAAATATCTAAACACTTTGATCTCTTCTTTACATATCACATAAACACTGAAATATTGGATGGTAATAAAAATGCCCATCCCAACAGATCTATCCACATCTTTCTCCCTCCAACCATGCCAGATCAGGATCACCAATATAAACAAAACCTCAGATTGGACAACCCAGTTGTAGGAAAGTATATATGTTGTTTTAGTTGTATGTGTCACTGGGACCCTGCCAGCCAGGGCCCCAGTGCTCATAAGTGTGCCTGAATGTGTTACCTGTGTTATGACTAACTGTCTCACTGAGGCTCTGCTAATCAGAACCTCAGTGGTTATGCTCTCTCATTTCTTTCAAATTGTCACTAACAGGCTAGTGACCAATTTTACCAATTTACATTGGCATACTGGAACACCCTTATAATTCCCTAGTATATGGTACTGAGGTACCCAGGGTATTGGGGTTCCAGGAGATCCCTATGGGCTGCAGCATTTCTTTTGCCACCCATAGGGAGCTCTAACAATTCTTACACAGGCCTGCTACTGCAGCCTGAGTGAAATAACGTCCACGTTATTTCACAGCCATTTTACACTGCACTTAAGTAACTTATAAGTCACCTATATGTCTAACCTTTACCTGGTAAAGGTTGGGTGCTAAGTTACTTAGTGTGTGGGCACCCTGGCACTAGCCAAGGTGCCCCCACATTGTTCAGGGCCAATTCCCCGGACTTTGTGAGTGCGGGGACACCATTACACGCGTGCACTACATATAGGTCACTACCTATATGTAGCTTCACAATGGTAACTCCGAATATGGCCATGTAACATGTCTATGATCATGGAATTGCCCCCTCTATACCATCCTGGCATAGTTGGCACAATCCCATGATCCCACGGGTCTCTAGCACAGACCCTGGCACTGCCAAACTGCCTTTCCCGGGGTTTCACTGCAGCTGCTGCTGCTGCCAACCCCTCAGATAGGTTTCTGCCCTCCTGGGGTCCAGCCAGGCCTGGCCCAGGAAGGCAGAACAAAGGACTTCCTCAGAGAGAGGGTGTTACACCCTCTCCCTTTGGAAAATGGTGTTAGGGCTGGGGAGGAGTAGCCTCCCCCAGCCTCTGGAAATGCTTTCATGGGCACAGATGGTGCCCATTTCTGCATAAGCCAGTCTACACCAGTTCAGGGACCCCTCAGCCCTGCTCTGGCGCGAAACTGGACAAAGGAAAGGGGAGTGACCACTCCCCTGACCTGCACCTCCCCTGGGAGGTGCCCAGAGCTCCTCCAGTGTGCTCCAGACCTCTGCCATCTTGGAAACAGAGGTGCTGCTGGCACACTGGACTGCTCTGAGTGGCCAGTGCCAGCAGGTGACGTCAGAGACTCCTTCTGATAGGCTCCTTCAGGTGTTGCTAGCCTATCCTCTCTCCTAGGTAGCCAAACCCTCTTTTCTGGCTATTTAGGGTCTCTGTCTTTGGGGATTCCTTAGATAACGAATGCAAGAGCTCATCCGAGTTCCTCTGCATCTCTCTCTTCACCTTTCTGCCAAGGAATCGACTGCTGACCGCGCTGGAAGCCTGCAAAACTGCAACAAAGTAGCGAAGACGACTACTGCAACTCTGTAACGCTGATCCTGCCGCCTTCTCGACTGCTTTCCTGGTGGTGCATGCTGTGGGGGTAGTCTGCCTCCTCTCTGCACTAGAAGCTCCAAAGAAATCTCCCGTGGGTCGACGGAATCGTCCCCCTGCAACCGCAGGCACCAAAGAACTGCATCACCGGTACCCTGGGTCTCCTCTCAGCACGACGAGCGAGGTCCCTTGAATCCAGCAACTCTGTCCAAGTGACTCCCACAGTCCAGTGACTCTTCAGTCCAAGTTTGGTGGAGGTAAGTCCTTGCCTCCCCACGCCAGACTGCATTGGTGGGAACCGTGACTTTTGCAGCTACTCCGGCCTCTGTGCACTTCCGGTGGAAATCATTTGTGCACAGCCAAGCCTGGGTCCACGGCACTCTAACCTGTATTGCACGACCTTCTAAGTTGTCCTCCGGCAACGTGGGACTCCTTTGTGCGACTTCGGGTGAGCACCGTTTCCCTCCACTTTGTAGTGCCTGTTCCGGCACTTCTGCGGGTGCTGCCTGCTTCTGAGAGGGCTCCTTGTCTTGCTCGATGCCCCCTCTGTCCCCAGACGCAACTGGCGACATCCTGGTCCCTCCTGGACCACAGCAGCATCCAAAAACCCTAACCGCATGACTTGCAGCTAACAAGGCTTGTTTGTGGTCTTTCTTCAGGAAAACACTTCTGCACGACTCTCCACGGCGTGAGGGATATGTCCTCCAAAGGGGAAGTCTCTAGCCCTTGTCGTTCCTGCAGAATCTTCAGCTTCTACTGTCCAGAAGCAGCTTCTTTGCACCCACAGCTGGCATTTCCTGGGCATCTGCCCATCTCCGACTTGCTTGTGACTTTTGGACTTGGTCCCCTTGTTCCACAGGTACCCTCATTTGGAAATCCATCGTTGTTGCATTGCTGATTTGTGTCTTTCCTGCAGAATTCCCCTATCACGACTTCTGTGCTCTTTGGGGAACATCAGTGCACTTTGCACTCACTTTTCAGGGTCTTGGGGTGGGCTATTTTTCTAACCCTAACTGTTTTCTTACAGTCCCAGCGACCCTCTACAGGTCACATAGGTTTGGGGTCCATTCGTGGTTCGCATTCCACTTTTGGAGTATATGGTTTGTGTTGCCCCTATCCCTATGTGTCCCCATTGCATCCTAATGTAACTATACATTGTTTGCACTGTTTTCTAATACTATACTGCATATTTTTGGTATTGTGTACATATATCTTGTGTATATTGGCTATCCTCATACTGAGGGTACTCACTGAGATACTTTTGGCATATTGTCATAAAAATAAAGTACCTTTATTTTTAGTATATCTGTGTATTGTGTTTTCTTATGATATTGTGCATATGACACTAGTGGTACTGTAGGAGCTTCACTCGTCTCCTAGTTCAGCCTAAGCTGCTCTGCTAAGCTACCATTATCTATCAGCCTAAGCTGCTAGACACCCTATACACTAATAAGGGATAACTGGGCCTGGTGCAAGATGGAAGTACCCCTTGGTACTCACTACAAGCCAGTCCAGCCTCCTACACCAGTGCAGTAACCAGCTAAGCTGAATATATAATGTGAAATACCTTAAAGGGACCTGCAGCACTATTGAAAGCTAATGACATACTGAAAACCATAAAACTGTGTGTCTGTCTCTTACAGTTCATTATCCAACACACTGCTACGCACTGCATCCGATAACACAATAACTACACCTCAGTGGTCTTCATTGAAGACATGGAAAAGCTTACCAAATAGGATCAAAACAAAACAACATCGTTCCAGCCACACACCCTACATGGTGCAGCATGCTCCTCATAGAGGCAAGCACTTCAGCACCCCACATGGGGGTAGTAAGCACTATTTAAGTACTGCAATACAATACAATACTCTAATACTAAAAGCACAAAGAAAATGTTTAACACCAGAAATCTATGTGCAACTGGGAATGATGTTCAGGTGTGTTACTCCTAGACTGCACCTACACCTTTATTTTTGTCTGTACAAAATGTGTGAACTGTTGGTTTTCAATGAGTAGATCAGATGACTCAGCCAGTGATATCATAGTAGAATATTCAGGCTGGTTTGAATTGGTGTAGTCAATCAAATCAATCAATAAAAAAAAAATGATTGAGTAGTGTAGTGACAGTAAAGCCATAGAGATAATTGGAGGAAGGAGCTCAAGGAGGTAGGATTGAAATATCAGGGATGGTCTGTCCTGTCAGAGGTGCCAGTGAGGGTCTTCAAAAATCCTGTCTGTGATACCATTTGTTTAAGCATTATCTAGAGGTCTTCTCATGACACTCATGGGAGAGTCTGAAAACTCCTCCAGTCATGCCCCATTAGTTGAGCCTTTCACACTGCTGGTGAGAGGGGAACTGCATGGACATAGGCAGTTTGTGGGATTCCATGAAATCCTTCTAGACATTACTAGTTCAATGGGATTCCGCTTGCCGACTGGACACTGGCTGAAAGTAGGGTAGTAGAATGAAGGTTGAATCAAATCTGAGCATGCCTGGAAAGATCCATGGCAATGCTGTTCGAACATTCTATAGAAAAGAGGCAAGGGTAATCCCAAGGAACTCAAAAAGTTGAAGACAGGTTTTCTCACCAGAAGACTAAATGTTACTTATAAATAGACCTGGAAATGAGGGAGGTCGTCCCAAGAACTGTATACCACCTTGGAGCCACAGGGCTCCACATGACCTCCCAGTCACTCTGACTCAAGTGCGAAGGAATTAATATGAGACAGATGTGTCCACCTTAGAGGGTGCGTAAAATAATTTTCACAAGAGGAAGAATATGAGGCTCAACCACTGGTATGGCCCAGGATCATGCTTAAACTAGGCAACAAAGAGAATAGAAGCTATATGTGTTAGAGTGATGCCAGATGCTAAATAAGCATGTCTCACTTAAAGGGGCACATGGAAGGTCTTTGGGATGGGAGAGACTCCTCTTTAGAATAGAAATGTGGGTTACTGTAGGTATCTCGCCCAAAGAAAACCGTCCTACACCAGCAGGAAACTGAAGGACGGAAAAGGTTACACATTTTGATACACTAAATGGATGGGGAGAAGAGTCTAGGTATCCTCTGGTCATGTTCACAAAAGGATGTGAGCACCCAAAAACATGTTATTTCCATCTGCAGATTGACAACTTTAGTCACCTAACCAATAAAATGCAATATACAATCTAGTTACTGAATGATTTCAAGACAAGAGGGCTTTCAAAACTAGCTTAAAGGTGCCTCCATAACAAATTATGACCATTTGTTTTATATTGCAAGAAGCTGACCGTTACACAAATAAACATTTATTTTTTCCTTGTCAGCTGTGATAGACTGCTTTGACTATGCTTATGGAGTACATATCAACTTCAATAAATGTTTTATGGCTTGTTTTTCAGTGACACAACCACTACCAAGATGGGGGAGGTGAATGTAACATTTGTGACTACATTGGGAGCACGTAATGTCAGCTACAGCACCATTCTCACCTCCAACAGCACTGCTCCAGCAGGCTCCGATGAGACCAGTGCTGCCTGGTACATCTTCACTGTCATTGGATTCTTTGGAATTGTGATGTTCAGCCTTATGGTCAGCAACCTCCTTGTCAACAAAGCTGCAGAAGAGGCAGACCCTTATTTTCAGTACATTGAAAAACAGACGAAGAAGAAAGAGACCATAAAAAAGCTAGCTACAAACAAATTCCTCGGCTTTGCAAACAAAAGCAAAGAGGACCACTCCAAGATCAATAAAGATGAAGACAAGATGTGCAGTGGAGAAGTTGAAAAACAGCATGAAGAAGGGCCTAAAAAACAGCAAGAGGAAGGGTCCAAAGAGCAGCAAGGGGCGCAACCCCAAGTACAACAAGGAGGACCTAATGAGGAGCAACATAAGGAGCTACCCCAAGAACAGGTTGTAGATCAAGACTCCTTATTCATGGTTGCAACAAAATGCTGATTTTCTGGGAGCACTTACCAGTGATTTAGGATGGTTGAGCAGTAAAGAACATACTTGCATGTTTTTTATATTTATAAAGCATAATCTATGCAGAAGAACAACGGGGTGCTGTACATTGAAGGGGTTTGCGTCACTAGACCAGACTGTGTGCAATAAATGACAATCCAGAGCATTCAAAAGAAGATGACATTCATTGTTAAAGTAAGAGTACCACTTTGTCTGTGAACCAAGGTGCCATCTTTGAACTGTCACTCAACAAAAACACTGCTTTCATTCCCAAGACTGGGAGGGGAATCCAAACCATCTAAGAAGGAATCATTGGAAGGCTGAATATGCTCACCAGCTGGTGCCGATGTATGCAGTGGTCTCCTATTCACTATCCTGTCTGGAACTAGTTCTCACTCATCAAAGAGACTGTATGTAGCTTACCATGCGTAATCAAGAGTGTCCATATAAGTTTTATTGTATGATTAATCAAACCCTTTACAAAGGGAAATCGTCCCCCATAAAACCGTGTTTACATTAAATTATGTAAAATCCGTACAATAAGTAAAATATGACTAAAACTAGAGTGATAAAAAGGAACGAAAGACAGCAATGCTCATCATTAGTATGTCATTGTCTTTCCAAGAGAAAGTAGAGTGCAAAAGAGACAGGTCAAATGAGCAGATTTCATTTATTAAGGTAGTTACTACGGAAGGCCTTTATTGTGGTCACTGACCAGTAGGCGCTCTAGAAAATCCCTCAAACATTTACATAAGTTCTGGGTAGTTATAGACAGAATATAGTCTAGGACAAGAAAAAGGAGAACTTGAGCGAAAGTAATAATACAAAACATCAAAAAATAATTGTTTTTCTAAGAAAAAAAGAAAAACAAGGTGCAAACAAGCAGGTCAAGCGAGCAGGGTCTCATACATTAAAGTGGAGCGTGCTAAGGGGCTCTGTTTTAGCAACAGTCACTTATTTCCTCTAAAAAGACTATAACAAAGGCAGTATGAACTTGGTTAGTCCAAAGTCTGGCCATTCTTAATGCTATCATTCAGTAGGTTTTGCAGTTGGTAGGTAAATTTTCCAAATGTAGGTAGGTCAGTTGATTCATTCAATGTAAAAATCAAGTTCCTCGCTTGGAGGCAGGTTCTTATGCCATGGCTTAAAAAGAGAAGTTTGAGCAAAGTGTGACGTGCATTCCTCAGTGCCGGGCAGCAACAGAGTAAATAGCTAAATGTTTCAGTGGTATAGCCACAGAGCCTGCAGTTAGTAATCATGGAAAGGGCGAGCCATTTTGGATTCATCATTTTAATTTTAGAGGCCGTCAACCTTGCAGCCATGACGTGGGACAGGCAGGCTTCCCCAATCGCACACTTTAAGTATGGTTGCTCAGTCAACGGATCAGGATATATATCATAAGATGGCACCACGGCCCCTACCACTGGTGTGCTGTTGAGTTTAGGCAAGTCTGTTGCCGTAGAAATGGATCTGGTCTGCTTTTTTTAGAACCACTTTAAAGGCCGACTGTGTGAGGAACAGCGTAACTAAGGCTGTCTGACCAATTTGAAGAGACTGAAATGCAGTGGCTTAAAAATTCGAGCAGGGATTCATTTTTAGGTTGAAAAACGAGTAAATTACCAATTTCATTGTATTAGATTGGTCCTTGGCAGCCCTGTTGTACTATTTAAAAAAGGAGCCCATGTGGACCCACTTCTGGCTTTCTAGACCCACTTCAAGTCTTACTAAGCAGCCTCTGATGTACTGAGGCAACTTGAACACACTCTTATAGGTTTTGACCTGCTCTGGAAAGGCTTCATGGGTGTAATTTAACGCTGGCAGAAGAGCGACTTTAAGCACGTGTTAGATGGGAACTGAGGAGGGACTCTCCATCAGGTTGTTAAGATGGCATACTCTTGCGATCATCAGTTCAGACTTGGTTTTAAGATGGCAGAGGTGGGCTTTAGCACTCCCGTTCACTGTAAGGCAGACCCCTAAATAGTTGGATGATTTTGCAAAATTATTTTTGGGGGTCCCATAGTCCAGTAGTGGCTCAAATTCTTGGAGGCTTTCCCGAGGGTCACTACCTTTGTCTTTGAGACGTTCACCCTCAGAGTTTGCCTTGTTGTAATTATGGAGAGGGGATAATGCTTTTTGATGTACCGTTCTGGAATGATCTAACAGGACAATGTTGTCGGCTTGTTGAGCAGTGTAATTTTAGAATTCCTAAGTTTCGGGGGAATCAGGTCAGCACTTTTTAAGGCTGACGACATGTCTGCTGTAAACAAATTGAAGAGGAGCGTGGCAAGGGCACAGCCTTGCTTCAGCCTGTTGTCGTTGGGAAGCTTCCTGCTTAGTGCTGTTGCGGACAGCTTAACTCTCGCCCAAGTTGGTGTATAGAGTAAAGCTATAGACCTCAGCAAATGACTAAGGATGCCCCAGCCTTGGAGTTTCTTCCACAGATACTTCTGACCAGGGAATCAAGTGCTGCGGAATAGTCCACAAAACAAGCATAAAGAGGGGGAGTCTTTTTGCTAGAGGCGACAGTTGCAGAATTCCATGATGTAACCAAGTGAAAATAATGTGTAAAAGACTGTCCCCTATCCAAGAGAGACCCCTAAAAGTTCTTGTCAGGTCATTCACGGTATTCTTGTCTTCGGTTGTTTATTAAAATAAAATTGTTACTGGCATTGTTATTTATGTTACTGTATTGAACCTTAAGTCAAAAAAGAAGATCAATCATGAGCCGAAATACACATACTGCACTGGTATCTCTGCAATTTTGTGCCAACATTTCTAGATTTGAAAGATTGAACAGGTGGTACTTTCCACTGACATTTGCACAGACATCCGATCCAATCAACTTGTGTAAAATGTACCTTTTGCATTGGTCGGTCGGCACAAATATCACCTTAGCATTTGTTGCTGAAACTGGCGTCAGTCCAATATGAATAATTCCAAAACCTTCATGCAATTTTTAGTGCAATGTATGTAATCCGACCCCCTGTGAAATGAGGTGTTTCTTTAAGCATTTGCAAGTGCACTGGTGTCACAGTAATAATAGGAAACACTTCTGCATGAAAATCTACTTAATTAATAAAACCAAATAACAGCCCACAGCCCAAAGATATGTACAATTTCATCACATAATAAACTTTTATTAGCTCCTAGGTTTGATTTCAGTGCAGCATAAAGTATCCTCTTCAACGCCGAAAAGCACGGGTGTGTGTGTGTGTGTAGGTCCGAGCATAAACGGATATAGTTGTATATAATGGCATATTATGACATTTTTAGAATTCAAATTTCAGGTAAACATTCAGAAAATAACAACACCGGTAACATCAAAGTGTTATCGTACAGACACAGTCATTAGTAAAATAATTACAGCAGCTTAGCAAATACAAAAGAATGTTCGTAGTCAATAACAACGAGCGACCCACCAAAGAACAGGAAACAATTGGAAATTGAGATCCCAAGTCCACTGTGATGTCTTTCCAGACCTCATTATTTCATTATCTAATCTTCACATTTGTAATCTTCATTACGCCAGAATATCATATTTTAGATATCATTCTGCAAAAACAATGTAGCCAGGACATCTACTGCCAAAATATTGTGAATGTAAGTATATAGAGGTAAGTATAGATTTAATATTAATAACTCTACAGCTACTTAACTGGAGTTAAGAACAGACATTTCGGGGCATATTTATACTCCGTTTGCGCCGGAATTGCGTCGTTTTTTTTTTACGCAATTCCGACGCAAAACTAACTCCATATTTATACTTTGGCGTTAGACGCGTCTAGCGCCAAAGTACATGGAGTTTGCGTCATTTTTTAGCGTGGACACCTACTTTGCGTTAATGAGATGCAAGGTAGGCGTTCCCGTCTAAAAAATTTACTCTGAGGCATGTGCGCCGTATTTACACTCCCGGGCAAAATTCACGCCCGGGAGTGGGCGGGTCAAAAAAAATGACGTACGGCCGCTTTTGCGCCGTTTTTTAGCGCCTGGAAAAGGCAGGCATTAAGGGATCTGTGGGCTCTGAAGGAGCCCAGAGTTGCCCTCCCATGCCCCCAGGGACACCCCCTGTCACCCTTGCCCACCCCAGGAGGACACCCAAGGCTGGAGGGACCCATCCCAGGGACATTAAGGTAAGTTCAGGTAAGTCATTTTTTTTTTGTAGCATAGGGGGGCCTGATTTGTGCCCCCCTACATGCCACTATGCCCAGACAGAAGTCCCCTGGGCATGGCCATTGGGCAATGGGGCATGACTCCTGTCTTTGCTAAGACAGGAGTCATTTCTATGGGGGTTGGGAGTCGAAAAAAATGGCGCAAATCGGGTTGAGGCGAAAAATTTGCCTCAACCTGACTTGCCCCATTTTTTGGCGCCCAAGCTCCATATCCCCCTACGCCGGCGCTGCCTGGTGTACGTCGTTTTTTTCAACGCACACCAGGCAGCGCCGGCGGCTAACGCCGGCTAACGTCATTGATTAAATACGGCGCCCGCATGGCGCTTCAGAATGGCGTTAGCCGGCGCGAATTTTTTGGACGCAAAACTGCGTTAGCGCAGTTTTGCGTCAAAAAGTATAAATATGGCCCTTCGTTCTAACCTTTGTATAATTATCTTCACTTTTTTTTAATAGTCGATATTCTAGCCAGGACATTTTTGTATGACTATATTTTAGTCCAGGATATACTGACTTGCAACCTTTGAAAATAACAAACCAGCCCAGGATCCAGTGGTCAAGAAGATTGTACCAAATGAAAGCATCATAGCTTCAGCAGGAATCCCACATGTTGCACATTTTATTTAATGTAGGGCATTTACAGAGTACAAACCTAGACTCAGGGACAATCAACAGTAACTGAACACATAGTGGGGAGAAAGGAGGCACACCCACGGAAAGGTACATAAATGAACAGATAAGTCTATGCTTTACACCAGGAGCTTTGGGAGGTCAAAACATTGAGGTTCATTGGGAATTCATGTGAGTTCAGGTAGGTTCAGATGAGTTGAGAATGGAAGGGTTCAACCATAAAGGTTTTAAGATTCTTACAGAAGTGCCAAATGGATCATCTGAAAGAAAAATAAGTTAACCAATCATATAGCTTTTTAAATAAATTAATGGTTTGTATGGTTTTGCTGTGCATGTGGGCAGCGACAGATGAATCTTGAGTTCACACCTCAAACTGCATGTAGGAGAATAAAGGTGGTCATCATTTCATCACAAGTAGTCGAGCTCTATCTAGTGAATCATGCCCCACAGCAGGAATCTCCCAAAATCATCTCTCAGAGGTATCTCAGGAGGACGACATGGGATTCATCACAGGTCATAGTATAATGCACAAATCTTTTTTAACTTGTTTATTTATGCATAGAAAGGGACACATATAACTATGCACTACATCATAGCATATTACAATGAAGGAAAAATACAGTCAGTCGACCATCCAATAACTGTACCCGTTCGGGGTCCCCACCCAAGGTTCACGTATTGTGCACTGACCTAGTGGGCATAAAGAAATAAACATTTATAGTATCAGACGAGGTCGAACCAACCATCATAAACGTAATGGGTACACCGATTAGTGGCGCCAACCACTATACAGCTTGTGCAGTGCATTTCAGTCCCACAACTATCAAACAGAAAAAACACTGCGATTATGATGCGCACTGACAGAACAGATAGAATGTGCAACAACGCCCATATGACATCGAAGGAATCACGCACATGCAGCCACGGAGGGGAGGAGGGGAAATGCCCGGGGGGGGCGAGGGGGGGGCAACCACAAAACAGTCCATATATAAATCAAGGACCAGGATGAGGAGGAGTTCCACTCGTGACGACCCCCACATCAATAGCCAACCCTGGAGTCACACCCACCATGAGATCTCAAAAACTTGTAGCATAATGCTCAACGTTAATGGACTCAGCAGTCAAAGGCCAACCATTCATTATGTCAGTCCAGAAGAACCGTGTTTTTTTCTTTCTCACCTTTTCACCATAGAGGTCAAATTCAAGGTTATAAGGAGTCTTCAGAGCAAAACGTATTAAATATTTTCAGTCCGTGAGTGTCTCCCACAGAGTTAATGGACATGCATTGTGCTGCTATGTAGAAATATATAGTTGTACCATTGCTTCCACCCAAGTTTCACTAAGTCATATGACCTACGACTAAAACTGACCAATGCCTCCCTATTCCAGACTGCAAAGGACATTGATGGATAATCAAAAGCGTTAATATCACATTGAGTTCATGATGGCTCATACCAGCAGACCCTTCCGCTAGACTAGTTTGACTGATCTCTTCCTCCTTCAAAACGTGTATTTTCCTCTCTTTTGCCACTCACAAAATTGGTCTGAAATTATTGCATGGAGGAATACAGAGATTTAAAAAACATCCAAAATACTTTAAAAAAATATATAAATTCCATTAAATATGCTCACGAGCTACTGGACGCTATATTTCATTTCAATCACATGCTTTCAATGTGTGGGTTTTATGCAACCAAAACTATGACCGAGCTCTGCTTACTTAGTTACAACAAAAAGTTTGTTTCATGCAATATCATGAGGAAGGTTTCTATGGACCTATAGCATAGGACTGCCTTGAAGAACTTGATGGTGAAAGCAAAGGTAGATAAAGAAGAGACTAAGCAGAGATTACGGTCTGCACTATGGTGATGGTCAAGCAATTAAACAATAATGCTGTAATATCGAAGTATGCCTAAAACACAATAAGTGTCTGATGGTGTACCCTTCAGGCAAAACATTGCAGCAGAATGGACGTGTGGACATTGCAGCAGAATAGACCAGCTGATGGTCTCGCTCTTTCAAAGCATATAGGGGTGTTAGACCTGACAGCCTTAGGGTAGTCACCCCTAACTTTTTGCCTGCCTCCCTCCATTTTTTTGGACACTGTTTTTGCTGGTTTATAGACTCTGCGCACTTTACCACTGCTAACCAGTGCTAAAGTGCATATGCTCTCTCCCTTAAAACATGGTAACCTGGAATCATACCTGATTGGAGTATTAATTTACTTATAAGTCCCTAGTAAGGTGCACTTTATGTGCATAGGGCTGGTAAATTAAATGCTACTAGTGGGCCTGCAGCACTGGTTGTGCCACCCACTTAAGTAGCCCCTTTTTCCTTGTCTCAGGCCTGCCATTGCAAGGCCTGTGTGTGCAGTTTCACTGCCACCTCGACTTGGCATTTAAAAGTACTTGCCAAGCCTAGAACTCCCCTTTCTCTACATATAAGTCACCCTTAAGGTGTGCCCTAGGTAACCCCTAGGGCAGGGTGCTGTGTAGGTAAAAGGCAGGACATGTACCTGTGTAGTTATATGTCCTGGTAGTGTAAAACTCCTAAATTCGTTTTCACACTACTGAGAGGCCTGCTCCCTTCATAGGCTAACATTAGGGCTGCCCTCATACACTGTTGAAGTGGCAGCTGCTGATCTGAAAGGAGCAGGGAGGTCATATTTAGTATGGCCAGAATGGTAATACAAGGTCCTACTGACTGGTGAAGTCGGATTTAATATTACTATTCTAGAAATACCACTTTTAGAAAGTGAGCATTTCTTTGCACTTAAATCCTTCTGTGCCTTACAATCCATGTCTGGCTGGGCTTGGTTGACAGCTCCTTGTGCATTCACTCAGACACACCCCAAACACAGGGTACTCAGCCTCACTTGCATACATCTGCATTTTGAATGGGTCTTCCTGGGCTGGGAGGGTGGAGGGTCTGCTCTCACACAAAGGACTGCCACACCCCCTACTGGGACCCTGGCAGACAGGAGTAAACTGAAAGGGGACCTAGTGCACTTCTTAGCCACTCTTTGAAGTCTCACCCACTTCAAAGGCACATTTGGGTATAAAACAGGGCCTCTGCCCTACCTCATCAGACACTTGCTGGAGAAGAAACCTGAACCAGAAACTACATCCTGCCAAGAAGAACTGCCTGGCTGCTCAAAGGACTCACCTGTCTGCTTTCTACAAAGGACTGCTGCCTTGCTGTTGCCCTGCTGTCTTGCTGAACTCTTGTCTGGCTGTGAAAGTGCTCTCCAAGGGCTTGGATAGAGCTTGCCTCCTGTTCCTTGAAGTCTCAGGACCAAAAAGACTTCTTCCTTTCACTTGGACGCTCCGTGCGCCGAAAATTTCGACGCACAGCTTGTTTCGCGGCGAGAAAAACGCCGCACACCGACGCTGATCGACGCGACGCCCTCGGGACGATCGAGACTTCGACGCACAACCTCGCAAGGACAAAGCCGCCCGACTTTCCAGGAGAAATCGACGCGACGCCTACCGTGAGCGCGAAACTTTGACGCACGGCCTCGCAAGGACCACGCCGCCCGACTTCCAAGGAGAAATCGACGTGACGCCTGCCGTGAGACCAAAATTTCGACGCACGGCCTCGCAAGGACAACGCCGCCCGACTTCCAAGGAGAAATCGACGCAACGCCTACCGTGAGATCGAAACTTCGACGCGCAGCCCCGCAGAACGACGCGCAGCCGGAAAACAAGCAGGAGAATCCACGCACAGACCCGGGACATCTGGTAATCCCCGCGACCCACAAAAAGAGACTGTCTGCGCGCCGGAAAACGACGCCCGACTTCCCCGCGTGGAAAAGAACGACGCAAGTCTGTGTGTGCTGAGGAGAAATCGACGCACACACCCCTTTTTCCGCGCATCTCTTCTCCTGTGGCCCTCTGAGGAGATTTCCCACCAGAAACCAGGTACTCTGTGCTTGAAAGACACTTTATTGCTTTTTAAAGACTTAAGACACTTTATATCACTTCCCTGTGATATTTCTACAATTTTCCATCGCAACTTTATTCTTTTTGACCTACAATTATCCTGATAAATATTATATATTTTTCTAAACACTGTGTGGTGTAT
The DNA here is from genome assembly GCF_031143425.1 of Pleurodeles waltl. Lineage (NCBI taxonomy): Eukaryota > Metazoa > Chordata > Amphibia > Caudata > Salamandridae > Pleurodeles > Pleurodeles waltl. Next base: position 1,407,698,168 of record NC_090447.1, on the reverse strand, counting down.
TTTTGTGGTGCTATATGGTGGTATTGTATGATTTATTGCACAAATACTTTACACATTGCCTTCTAAGTTAAGCCTGACTGCTCGTGCCAAGCTACCAGAGGGTGGGCACAGGATGATCTTGGATAGTGTGTGACTTACCCTGACTAGAGTGAGGGCTTTTGCTTGGACAGAGGGTAACCTGACTGCCAACCAAAAACCCCATTTCTAACAAGGGGCATATTTAAGAGCCCCCAGAGCCACTTTAGCATCGCCATAGTGTCATTTTTTTTAATGCTCAGGAGGCGCTAAAGTGGCTTTTTCCACATGCCGTATTTACAAAGTGGCATAATGCATGTATTGTGCCACTTTGTAACCCCTTTTGCCACATTATGCCTGCGCCAGGCATAATGTCTGCAGGGGGGACGTTCCCCTGTTAGGGGGGCCAAAAAAAAGGTGCAGAGAAATCTAAGAGATTTCTTTGCGCCATTTTTCTCTGCAGTTGTAATGCCTGCATGGAGCAGGCGTTAAAATTAGGCTCCCATTGTTTTCAATGGGCTTCTAGGTGCTTTGCAGGATTAGCATCAAAAAAATGTATGATAATCCGGCAAAGTGCCAAAGCAGCATGAACAATGTGGATGCTAGTTCCCTAACTATCGCCATAGTGTGCAATACGTTAAATACGGCGCACACATGGTGATGTTAGGGGAGTGCTAAGGGCCACAAGGAAAGTGGAGCTGCACTGTATGAAGCTCCACATTTCTTAAATATACCCCAAAGTTGGCAAGCACTGAAATAATTAGTCCAGCATGTACAGTTCACCTGGAAGACAGAGGGTGATTCCTCACATGAGGATGGATAATGGTTGCATGATGAAATTAATTTTTGCATGAGTATTGGTTTAATTACTTATGTCGCCTTAGTATAACCCGTGTGTTGAACCTTTTCAGATGGTGAGTTCAAACCTGATGGATGCTGCAAATGGTGTAAAATTTACAATTTGCCACTGATGTTTATTTCATTATGTTCGCTGGACGAGTACCATGTGACCCCTCTTAGTGAAAGCTTCTCTCCCCCAAAGCAGTTTGAGGCAAGTATTTAGACCTCAGGTCTTTGAAAGTTCACCAGGTGCCACTGGTCTTAATGCTGCAGCTTTTGCTGTATATTTGTGGTAAATAGTGGTGGCGAGGAGGGAGCTGTGGTTAAGAAAGCATTCTTCCAGGGGTTGTGGCTTGGCTGCCCAATATGGTGGTGGCAAAGTGCTGAGCTTTTGACGGCCTTCTTCCATAATCAGACATATCGACCATTACACCTGCCCATTTGTCCTACCTGTTAGAAATGGGGTCCTTGGTTGGCAGTCAGATTACCCCCTGTTAAGGCACGCACCCTCACTCTAGTCAGGGTAAAAGAGAATTACCCTCAGCTAACCCCTGCTCACCCCCTTGGTAGCTTGGCACGAGCAGTAGGCTTAACTTCAGAGTGCTAGGTGTAAAGTATTTGTACCAAAACACACATTAACTTAATGAAAACACTACAAAATGACACAACACCAGTTTAGAAAAATAGGAAATATTTATCTATACAACACAAGACCAAAATGACAAAAATCCACAATACACAGTCAAGTTATCAATTAAAAAGCAAAAAGAGTCTTCATGTAGTTTTAAACACACACTAAAACAGTTAGCATGAAAATGTACCTTGGGTGCATCAAAAATAACCCTGCAGGGGCGTGTGCGAATCAAAAAGGGCTTGCGATGCGTCGATATCACCCACTAGCGAAACCTTGAGTCATTTCTTCTCTCCGCAGGAGAGCAATGCGTCAATTCGGTCCGCACACTCGGGTCCGGGCAGGCCTTGCGTTGTTTTTACATGCCCAGCGGTGTTTGCGTCGGAAATCCAGCCGCACGATGATCCGAAAACCACGCAGCGCGGGTTGCGATCTCACCAGCCTCCATCAGCAATGCTGTGCATCGTTTCCCCAGCTCTGGGCATCGATCTTCCGGTCGCGTTGCAGACCAGCGTCGATTTTCAGCCGTGAAGCCGGCGGCGCATCGATTTTTCAGCCACAGATTGGATTTGCGTCGATCTTTTCCCTACACGCATTCTGTGTGTGGATTTCTTCCTCTTAGGCTGCCAGCTTCTCGTTTCAGGGTCCCAGGAACTGGATGGGCACCACTTGGCAGAGTAGGAGTCTCTCCAGAGACTTCAGTTGCTGGCAGAGAGAAGTCTAAGCTGTCCCTGAGACTTCAAAAAACAGGAGGCAAGCTCTAAATCAAGCCGTTGGAGAGTTCTTCACAAGAAGGAAGGCAACACAAAGTCCAGTCTTTGTCCTCTAGCATAGGCAGAAGCAGCAACTGCAGGATAGCTCCACAAAGCACAGTCACAGGCAGGGCAGCTCTTCTTCCTCAGCTCTTCAGCTCTTCTCCAGGCATGGGTTCCTCTTGGTTTCCAGAAGTGTTCTAAAGTCTGTGGTTTTGGGTGCCCTTCTTATACCCATTTTCTCCTTTGAAGTAGGCCTACTTCAAAGCAAAGTCTCTCTTGATTGTGAAATCCTGCCTTGCCCAGGCCAGGACCCAGACACTCACCAGGGGGTTGGAGACTGCATTGTGTGAGGGCAGGCACAGCCCTTTCAGGTGTGAGTGACCACTCCTCTCCTACCTCCTAGCACAGATGGCTCATCAGGAAATGCAGAGTACACCCCAGCTCCTTTTGTGTCACTGTCTAGCGTGAGGTGCAACCAGCCCAACTGTCAAACTGACCCAGACAGGGAACCCACAAACAGGCAGAGTCACAGAAATGGTTTAAGCAAGAAAATGCTCACTTTCTAAAAGTGGCATTTTCAAACACACAATCTTAAAATCAACTTTACTAAAAGATGTATTTTTAAATTGTGAGCTCAGAGACCCCAAACTCCACATGTCTATCCGCTCCCAAAGGGAATCTGCACTTTAATCATATTTAAAGGTAGCCCCCATGTTAACCTATGAGAGGGACAGGCCTTGCAACAGTGAGAAACTAATTTAAGAATATTTCGCCGGTTTTCCGCTGCCCATTAGAATCCTCCATGGCGGCGCAGCTCGCTGCGCCGCCATGGGGATTCTGACAGCCCATACCGCCATCCTGTTCCTGGCGGTTCTCCCGCCAGGAACAGGATGACGGTATGGGTTGTCGTGGGGCCCCTGGGGGCCAACGGCATGGGCACTGCAGGGGCCCCCGTAAGAGGGCCCCACTTTGTATTTCAGTGTCTGCTTTGCAGACACTGAAATACGCGACGGGTGCCACTGCACCCGTCGCACCTTCCCACTCCGCCGGCTCAATTCTGAGCCGGCGTCCTCGTGGGAAGGGTCTTTTGCACTGGGCTGGCGGGCGGCCTTTTGGCAGTCGCCCGCCAGCCCAGTGCAAAAGCCAAAATACCCTCAGCGGTCTTTCGACCGCGGAGCGGTATTTTGGAGGGGGGAAGTCTGCCGCCCGCCAGACTCAGAATGACCCCCAATATGTCCTACCTTAACCATACACTGCACCCTGCCCTTGGGGCTACCTAGGGCCTACCTTAGGGGTGTCTTACATGTAAGAAAAGGGAAGGTTTAGGCCTGGCAAGTGGGTACACTTGCCAAGTCGAATTTACAGTTAAAACTGCACACACAGACACTGCAGTGGCAGGTCTGAGACATGATTTCAGGGCTACTAATGTGGGTGGCACAACCAGTGCTGCAGGCCCACTAGCCTAGTAGCATTTGATTTACAGGCCCTAACACCTCTAGTGCACCTTACTTTGGACTTACAAGTAAATCAAATATGCCAATCATGGATAAACCAATCAACAATACAAGTTACACAGAGAGCATATGCACTTTAGCACTGGTTAGCAGTGGTAAAGTACTCAGAGTTCAAAAGCCAACAGCAACAGGTCAGAAAAAATAGGAGGCAGGAGGCAAAAAGAGTGGGGATGACCCTGCAAAAGGGCAAAATTCCAACACTACCAAAACCCAGAGGAGGTACGCTGAGTATTAGCTGGGCTTCCGCCATCACAATCTAAGGCAGTCAGGACCATGCCATGTCAGACACAGCATGGTGTGGTGCTAAATCTGGCTCTGGGCTCGAGCGCCTGCTTTCTTTGATTGGCAGGCATCACATCACTCACTCGTGATGTCTCTGTTGGATGGGTGTGGGGTGGGTTTACAGCCAGTCCACATGGCCGTGGAGACAACGGAGCTCTAAAGTCAGTCCAAATTTGGGCCTCCACACCTGAGGGACTACTCTGTAGCGAGGGGACTCACTTGAGGTCCTGCAACCTCCAGGATCAACAGGGGGTTAAATTTAAGTGCCCTCCACAACAAATACATATATGATGCCTAGACCTGGGATGGCCCCTTTGAAGTAGATGGCCTCTACTCCCACTGCTGCAGCAATTGAGGCAGTGTGGCTACGCACATCCCTCCGTGGGGATCACTAACTGAGAATTACTTTCTGGACCTCCCCTATCTTAGTGGTGAAAGCGTGCCTCTTCCGGGGAAATGGATGTTTGTTAGATCATGTGTTGCCCGAAGCCCCATACAAAGTAGGCAATATTGAGCTCACTTCTAGCATTCAGTCAGCCGAAGGACATGAACAGGAGCCAGATCATAGGACACAAAACAAATGCATGCCATAACAGACAGTGTACATTCCGACTGTGCTGTGTGCACTCTCTGAGAGCCGAGGCCAATGCTGTTGCCGGTTAGCCCGACAGAAACATTGTAATATGGCGGTGGGGAGGCCACAAGCTTAGTGGCCGCCTCCCCACCACTGTATTGGAGGTCTTGTGGTCAAACCGACTGCCATGATCATTAGGCCCTTAGTCTTTTTCTTGGAGCTTTTCTCTCAATGACAAGTCTTCAGGTTCTTTGGACCCAGAGTTCGATTTTACAATGGTGTCCTGCTGCAGCGCAATGTGTTAGTGAGCCTCAGCTTTCAGTGGGACAAATCTGTTTGATCAGGCCGATTTGTGAGTTGACAACGTCAAGCTGGTCTACTCCTGCAGCTTTCCTGCAAATCTTTACAGTAAGTTTCGAAACTTTGAGGTTTTGTTGGTTCAGAGTTTGTTTCAGGAAATTAAGTGTCCACTGGCTCAGGCTCAAGGTTCACAGAATCTGGATTGCCTCTTAGGGATAAGACTCAATTTCACACAATCACAGTCAAGGAAAAATCCAATAGCAACTGGGGTGATCCTCTCTTTGGTTTGGCAGGGGATTTCTTCCAGCTCTGTTGTGCATGTTGCTGAACAGGGGGTCCACTCCTTTTCCTTTGAGTCAGGCACAGTCCTTTTTGGGTGGAGCTTTGTGAGTAAAGCAGGTGCAGTCTTTCTGGTTGCAAGCCGGCTGTGGTGCAGTCCAAGGGTCCAGCAGGGAAATCCTTCTTCTTTTTGTGTTCCAGGGCAGTGTTCTGAAGAGCTTCTCCTCCTCTACCATATTTATCCTCCATTCTGGGCTTGCAAGTAGGGGGACCCCAACCAATGGGAGTAAAGATGCCTCCTTGTGCTATGACCAGTTCCTGCAAAGTTTGGCATATTTTTGACCCAAAATGCAATATTCACCCAAAAAACAAGATGGAGAAAATATTTCCTTTGTTTTTTTATCTGCGTAACCCAAACCAGAGGTATGGCTAACAAGTGACTACACTTCCCTTCCAGCTCCTCTCCTAATCTAATTACGGGGTTCCCATCTGGCTAGAGATCAAGGAATTGGGGGAGACATGGGTCAACTGACATCTGTTTTCTGCAGAGGCTCCTGCCTTGGAGGTACAGTTTATCTACCCAAGCCCCTTCCTCTCAGTGGCTTCTCCAGGAAGCAAATCTCCTCCCACCAAATGGTTGTATTGTTGTAGCCCCAGGCATTTTCACACCTACTCAGGGAGCAGCTTGGTTAAGGATATCAAAAAGCTGACCAATCAGAAGAGGCTGCTACAGGGCTGTAAGCTCTCAAACTATTTTCCTGTAATAGTCATAATTGGTCCAAGATTTGCAAGTTGTTGGATTTGTTGCAACTATTATTTTGATACTTTGAAAAGATATTGATTGTTAGCTCCAATCAATAGTTAGATTTGATTAAATTAAGTTTAATAAAGCCTTCCAATGTTAACTCATGGGGCTAGCAGCACTACATTAGGGAAAAGACTTTGGCTGTTTTTCCTTACCACAACACATCTTTTATATTTTCCTGCTTTTTATGACAATTCACCCTAACTTTGGGGCACCTAGACCTTAGGGGTGCCTTATAAGTTATAGAAAGGTAGTTTTGGACTTTTGAAGTATTTGTAACTCCAACGTCAAATTTATACATAGTTTTATTTTAAAACCAGCCTGCAAAGCAGGTGTGGCTTTAAACTGACACCAGACACCACAGCAGTGCACAAATGAGTGTATTAAGTGAAATGGGGTCTCTAATCCTACATGTCCTACCATATACTGGGACTTACGGATAGGTTGCATTTGCCAATTAGAATTACACCAATTATCATATACCTTTAGAGGATAGAGCACTGGCCCTTGGCCTGGTTAGCAGCGCCTGGGACACTTTCAGAGTTAGTGACCACCAGCATCATTCCAAAAAATCGGAGTGAGCAGGGAAAAAAGGATTACTTTCCTGCTAGCTGCCCCCCATACAAAAGGTGATGGGAAACTGACCTAAACACTGGTAGTCCTCATCATCTAAGTGGAAAAAACTGGATAGTCCATCTGCGTTGGCATGGGCAATCCTAGGCCTGTGTTCCATTGTGACGTCCATCCCCTGTAGAGAAAAGGACGGACCATCTCAACAATTTTGGGCTGCCCTCCGCTGCCCCCCCATCTGCATGAGCCATCGCAGAGGTCTGTGGTCAGTTTGAACATGAAAGTGAGTAACAAACAGATATGGGCTCAGCCTCTTCAGGGACCAGACCACAGCAAAGAAGTCCTTCTCAAGGGAACTCAATCTTTGCTCTCTGGGGAGTAGTTGTCTGCTAATGAAGGCAACTGGTTGATCTTGGCCCTCTTCATTTACCTGTGCCAGTACTGCCCCAATCCCTTGCTCTGAAGCATTTGTCTGGGCAATAGTTACTCACAAACCTTCTGTAGCACCCAGTCAGACCATGAAAGCCTCTGATCTGTGCCTGGGTCTGAGGAGCTTCCCAAACCAGGATGGTCTGGACCTTGGCTGGAGTGGTGGTACATGGCCTCTACCTATAAGGTGGCCCAGGGACACCACTGAACCTTGCCCTATCTGGCATTTGCTTGCCATGATAGTCAAGTCCACCTGCTGCGGGCCTGAAGCCTTTCCCTCAGGTGGACCAGGCGTTCCTCCCAGGTGGAACTGAATGAAGCTAAATGAACCAGATAAGATGCACTAAAAGTTTCCATCCCACACAGGACTCTTGTCACAACCTTTGGAAAGTGGTAGGGGCATTCTTCAAGGCAAAGGGCATAATTTGGAACTGAAAGTGGCCTTCTGCAGTGGAAAATGCGGACATCTCCCATGCTCCTGGACGTAGGTCAATCTGCTAATAATCTAAGGTCAAATCAAATGTACTCAGGTACTTTGCGGCTTCCAACCTGTCAATAAGCTCCTCAACTTTAGGGGTGGGATGAGCATCAGTCTTAGTTACTGCATTCAAACCTCTGTAGTCCACACAAAACCTCAATTCTTTCTTTCACCCTTGAGGATTAGGCTTGTGCACAAGTAACCCAGGATTGGTCCATGGACTGTTAGAGGGGTCAATTACCCCCAACTCAAGCATCTTGGCTAGGGCAGCCTTAATGTTGGCTTTGACCTGGTCAGACAACCTGCACAATTTGTTTTTGACAAGTGGGCTGTCACCAGTGTCAATTTCATGGACATGCCAAGGGGTGAGTCCATGGGTCAAAGAGAATTGCCCTGCAAACTGCTACCAGACTTTACTGTAGTCCTTCGCTGCTGGTCTGTCAACTTTGTAGAGAATACTACTCTCTCCAATAACCCATCTTGTTCATTGGTGGAGTGGAGTTCTGGCAGAGGCTTGCTGTCCTCATCTTCCCCTTCATCAGCATGGTCATGTGTGCGGTGTCATGGTGGTGTTTCAGTCTGTTGAAATGGAGTACCCAGTGGGGACCCTTTGGGGTGCCAAGGTGACTTCACCCTTTTTCTCCAGAATAGGGTGGGGCCAGTCCATTTGTCCTAGAGGGCCCTGGTAGCCACAGGCTCCAACACCTACAGCAACTGTCCTGGATGGTACTCATGCATAGTATAATTCTGGTCATACCAGAGCTTAATAAGCTCTTGGCTGGCACCCAACTTGCTGCTTGCTTTCTTCATGTACACTGTCATGTTGGACTGCAGGCCTAGAACATAATCCAGCCCATCGTGTTTTAGCTCTTTGAGAGGCTTCACTAACCAAACTAAATGGCCTCCTTACAGGTTGGCCAAACAGGAACTCAAAGGGTCTAAACATCCCCCCACCCCCCTTTCTGTGGCACATCTCTGTCAGTAAACAGCAGGGCTGGGAGGGGAACACACCATCTCCTTCTGAGCTTGTCAGATAAGCCCATGATCATGCCCTTCAGGCATAACCATTAGTCTGCTGGTTGATATGGGGTGGTGAACTTGTAGGTAACACCACATTCATCCCACATCACCTTCAGGTAAGCAGACACATCAAATCTGCCCCCCTACCTGAGACTACCTCCTTCAGAAAGTCTATTCTGGTAAAGATGCCAAGTAGGGCTCTGGCCACAGTGGGAGAAGTAACTGTCTTGATGGGCATGAATTCTGGGTATTTGGTGACATGGTTCACTGTCACCAAGATATAACTGTTTACAAAGGAAGTCGGTGGGTCTAGGGGACCAACAATGTCAATCCCCACCCTCTCAAAGGGCACCCTAACCACTGGCAGAAGAATGGATTTCAATACTCCCATGATCAATAAGTTGGGGGCTGGAGACAGACTCCTAAACCACCTCCTAAGTCACTCACCTTGATTTGGTAGATATCTGGCAGTAATTACACAGGGCCAAACACAACGTTACGTTTTATTCTAATGTTCAAAACACTTCCATGAGACAAGACATGATTTTTACATAAACACATTTGACATCCCAGTTTCTGGAGGGCACCATAGACACCCAGAGTTTATCTGATCATGCCACTGTTCTTGTTCAGTATGTGAAGACATTGCCTCGTCCTCCTCATACCAGGCACTGGCACATGAATGAAATAGTATTCTGAGACCCTCTTGTTTGGGACTCGATTCAAGTGGCCTTGGATAATTAGTTCCAGGAC